>NW_007361082.1:2312-138786 GCF_000149035.1 Colletotrichum graminicola M1.001
TATAATTAAAGCTAATAATAGTTTAAATAATTTATTAATAGTTAATAGCCTATAAGCTAGTAACTTACTAGGAGCTAATAGTTCTAAAAGAATAAGGATAATAATCCCCTATACCTTATCTTATCCCTATATAATTAATTTATAAAACGTTACTAAGTATAAAAAGGTATTTAATTTCTAAGTAACTATAGCTAGCCTATTAAGTAATCTCTAGCTAGTAGTAACTTTATTTAAAGGTGTTATAAAAGGTTATTATTTTACTATATATATAGGTAGTTAAATTATACTAAGGACTTTATTTAAGGCTACTTTTTTTATAGAGCTTACTTTATAGTAAAAGATTATAAACTATATATAAAGTAGCTTATAAGTAATAATATAGTCTAGTATATTATAAAGTTAACTAATAAGTAAAGATTACTACCTTTAGCTAAAGTATACCTATAACTAAGAATTAATTAACTATATAATACCTAATAAGTATAATAATTATAAAGATCTTACTAATAAATTACTAGTATATAATAGAGGAGTTACTAGACTTTATAGGCTAATAAGTATATATTAGAAGTTACTATACCCTTTACTAATCTATAGTTAGTTAAGAAACTACTTATATAAAAAGTAATTTAAAAACACTAAAAAAGTGCACTTATATAAGTATAAAATATTAAAATCTTAAGTAATAGTACTATAAGTAGTAGCTAAAGAGTATTAAATTCTTAGCTACTACTAGGTATATACCTATAAGCTTAATAAATATAGTTAATTAACTAAATTTAAAGTAAGACTTATTATCTATAGTAACTAATAAGTAAAACATCTATAAGATACTTATATAGCTATATTAGTAAGTATATTATTTAAAATACTTATAATAATAGCTATTTACTTTAACTTAGAATTACTTTAATATAGTATAGTAAATATATTTATATATACTACTATTAATAAGGTAGTATTTATAAAGATACTTTTAAGCTATTAAATTACTAGCTAGATTCTTTAGCTACTAAAAGCACTATATAAGCTTTAATAATTACCTTTACTATAGTAAAAGTACCTTAAAAAAGAACTTACTATATAGGGTTTTTATTAAGTACTTAGTAAAAATTACTATTAAAAAAGAATTATATTATATTCTTTTTTTATATTAATAACTATATATTAATATATTACTATATAGATAAAGTATAAGTAAGTAATAAGATAGTAGCTCTTTAGTAATAATACTACCTTAAAGGTAAAGGCCTATTATAATAGTTCCTTAGCCTTAAGGTAATTTATAACTAAAGTAACTATTACCTTTAGCTTTTATAAGTAGTATATTATAATAAAGTAACTAAACTACTACTAATAAATAAAGAATATAATAAATTATTACCTATAGTAAAGGCTAAGCTACTACTTAGTAAATATATAGCCTTATTATAAAAGGTTAATAAATATTAAAAAAAAGTAAAAATAATTCTTTATATAGTAGTAATAACTTAGCTAGATATTACCTTTATAGCTAACTAGCTTACTTACTTTAATTATAATCTAAATCTAGATTACTAAAGGGCTATAAATTATATACTTAGATATCTTTATTAAATATAGTACCTTTACCTGAAATATAAAGTAACACTAGGTAGTAAAAATAATATATTTAAGGTTACTTTAGATACCTTATTTATTAATAACTTACTAGATTATTATAGCTTATAAGTATATATATTAAAGCTACTTAGAAGGCTTATCTCTTAATAAGCTAATAAGTAAGATACTATAATAGTATTAACTACTAAGGCTGAATTATTAGTACTATCTTTTACTATAAAAAAGGTACTTTTTATTAATAAATTAATTACTATATTAAGTATTTAACTATTAACTTAACTAGGAACTAAATTATTACTTAATAAGTAAGTAGCTACTAAATAGCTACTAACTATTTATATTAGCTATAATAATACCTAGACTATTAGGCTTATTACTAAGAAGCTTATTTAACTATAGATAAGGCTATAGTATATAGATATTTATAACTACTAGTTATACTAAGAAGTAGTAGTAAATTAAATTACTATTAAATATAATAAGTCTACTAAATTAATAGCTAATAAATTAATAAAGGTACTTAGTACACTATAATTTACTATATTTATAGCTTAATTAAATATAAGTAACTAATATATACACCTTAAAGTAAATTAATAATAAGAATTAGTTAATAATAAAGTAAAGCTTTACTACTAAATAAAGAAAAAGAATATATAAGATATTAAAAAATAATTAATAAATAAATAAGCTATAGATAAAGAATATTTAGTATAGGTACTATAGTAAGTTTTTATATTACTAGTACTAAAGAAGTATATTAAATATAGTAAAACTATATATAAATTAATTAGTAAATATACAGTTGCCCTACAGTGAATTATTAGGGAATAGGCAGTAAAAGGGCCCTACTTTTAGGGTAATTTTACTAATTATATAGCTAGGATTTCTCTAGGATTTCCTAACCAAGAAATAGGGGGATTTCCCTGTTCCTATAGAATTTTAAATAGATATACACAACATATTACATAATCAATTAATTAACTATTATAATCCCTATAATTTAACAACTTGTGGTCCTATGTGGCCAAGAAAAGACTTAATATATATGAAAAGCTAACATTACGCTGCAATTTCACTTTGAACCTTGTTTATTACCTATCCTTTGCATGCCTCATATACTGGCTCTTTGAAGTCTTTTACCAGTTGGACCACCCGCTTCTCCCACCGAACCACATCCGCACCCGTCGCCTGCTGTCCCTTTAGCTCCCCATCTATCGCCAGCTCTAGGGAACTCTTGGGCAAGCTGGCCATACGGGGCACAACCTTGCGTCGCAAGTCTCCCCTCAGAATAAGCAGCTACTCCCTTTCGATCTCGGTTGCGTGACACGCGACTCTTGCTATGGCCCTGCGAGGTGCCTGCGCCTTAAGCGCTCTTTGTACCGTCTTTCCCTGATCAGGCCCCCCCCCCCCCCCCCCAAGGTATCGCAGCTCTTTTCGCGACGTCTTTTCTTCCTGGAAGAGCTTGTGACTTCAGTCTCATGTTGAATTTCTCGCTTTGAACGTGCGTTCGATCGTGCTGGCTGGGAGGCTGGTTTTGAGTCAAGGGCTCGCCATACTGCGAGAGAATCGGCGTGCGCGAGACTTGAGGGGACACGCTATGGATAGAGGCTATAGTTAGTCGTGTAAAAAGCGTGAAAAGACTAGCAAGAACAACACGGATGCCAGGAATACAGACGAGGGGTTACTGAGGAGGAGGTCGTAGGTCGCTTCGTCAATGAAGATTATGGTGCAGACAATAACGCACTTGACGATGAGGATTCAGAGGATACGTCGTCGAATGGGTAAATACAGCAATAGTTTCTGATGCCGAATCCAGGCAAAGAGATATAGTAGAAGCTAGAACAAGCCATTTATCTTGGCCTATATTGTTGCTTTATCTCTTGATACTTTTTTATCCCTGTTTGTCTTCTTGTCTCACAGCCGCTCTAGGCTAAGTCTGCTTGCTGCCGCCTCTTGCTGCCGCTTGCGCAGTCCAGCCCTCTTCTTTCTAGCAGTATATATGGGGTTATTCTTGTCCACGTTTGCCTGAGCCTCATCCAAAGATGGAAATATGGGACGCCACGTGTTAGCGCAATATATCCTCAAGGCAGCTTGCCTGTCCCTAGCCCTGCTTAGGGTAGACTCAAAGACGTGATTATATATAGTTCTTATATAAGGGTTAAGGAGGATATCTATAACTAGCACGTTAACAGTGAGAGCATCTAAGTAGTCCTCAGGCTTAGATGAAGTGTACTTGATAATGTTACTTTCTAGGGTGAGATAAATGTCGTGAGCGGAACAGGGAACGTTAACAGGCGGGGCGCAGTCTGTAAGGGATAGCTATTTATAGAGGGTAGGAGCGTTTGAAGTAAGGGCGTAGGAGAGGAGCTAGTTATAGGCAGTGTAAATCCGGACGATAGTAGCAGAAGCTAGGTTTGCTGGTTTTAAAGTGTTAGCAGTCACAATAAGAATACTTCTTTCTACAGAAGCTCTAAAAGCTTAAGATTTCCTATAGGGTCCATTACCGGTATTAGGAGTTGCCAATAAAACAGGCTTTAGGATGTTAATAGAGGCAGTGGTTCGCTAGGTGCAGTTGTACAGATAAGAGGCAAGTATGGCGACAATGGCAGCAGTAACTAGATAACATAAAATCATAGATATGCTAAATGGACAGATAGATGTTAAGGATTAGATGAAAGAGGTAAGGAGGGGATAAGCAAATAGTTATATTAATAAATGAAGGCTTATAAGCTAAGATTAACTAACTCTGATGTTTGTCTCTTATGGATGACTCTGGTCTTGGTTCATGATGGGGCGAGAGTTGTTATTGACAAACAGCTTATGGCGGAGAAAGCAATAACCAGGGGCTGACGCCTCCTTGTCTGTCTCCCGTCATTTCGAGACGGCCCTGACGTCTCTGTGGCGGGCTTCGTTGTTATTGATCTCCTCACTAGCCTCAGGCTGTTTCCACGGGTTCGATGTTGATAAGGCAAAAGGCAGATGAATCAAGAATAGCCCTGTACCATCATAAATCGGACATGGTTTCCATGCCGCAGCTTCTGCAAACCTCCCACTCAGCATCATTCATTATCACAAATGCGTCACGTCCTTGCGCCAAAGACCTGTATCCAACTCTACGACCTAAGTATGCCTCCAGAAACATCATATAACTGATCTAATGTACCCCAACGGAGCACATTTGAGGTTAGATAACTATCCACAAAGACACCGCGTTGTAGCAAGACAACTTACTGGCATCTCCGCTCACGCCAGCTCATGCGCTTTGTAGCGGTAACATACCCGCTACAAACAAATGCCAAGCACAATCAGCAGGCTCAGTTCCTAGACCCGCAATACAACGCCAACAATCAGGCGGGTGATGCTAAGGATGAAGAGAGGCCGCCATGCTAGAAGAAAACTGCCGGCAAATCTATCAAGGCGTTTTTAGCCTGTAAGCCGTGGAAAAAGGCCACAGAGGTAGGCTTTTTGTTTAACCCCCAAACAAGAATAGCATAATAACAGCGGGTTCGCTATGTCGGAAGTGTCTATCCATGGGTTCACGGGCAAAAGAGGATCAGTCCAATGAGGCCCAGCAGGCCATTGGAAAGAAACTTAGCAAGAGACCACAGATAGACAAGAGACACCATCAGAATCAGCAGGCCACAGGCGAGATGGAAAATAGTAGTCAACAGATAGTAAGAGAGGGATATGCTAAGACTTAGTACAACAAAGGGCAGAACACTAGCTACAACCAGAACGAGGCATAGGAGGGTAAACAATCTGGTGCTCCCGGACTATCCTTAATGGGGGCTGGCCTCCTTGGCTCCCGTCGGTCCCGTAAACGGAACCCGTCGGGATGTCAAAGGTTTACGTTGCCAGCCAATGGCAACCTCTAAGACTAGTAGCGCGCCGAACCCCACCGGTACATAATCGCATGCCGCTGCGCAAAGCCTTAGATGCGTCACCGCCTGCCGGGAATTAGAGCCTAGGTGGTTCACAACAGGAAACAGATAGACCTACGGCCCCGCCTCATGGTAGGTCAATGTATCGTGAGGGTTCTAACGCCTGGAACAGTGGCGATGCAGGCAGCCGTCAAGTCTGTGCCCACAATATGCCTACGCAAGCGACGATTGGTGTTGACCAGTTCTCACCTTAGGATTCCCGGCTGTTCCAAGATTAGGTGGCTCAAGAGGAGAAATAGAAGGACAGAGAAGCGGTTGCAATTGTCTGGGGCTCACTGTACCTGTGAGATGTCATATGTATTCCCTTAGATATCACTTGTTATCGTACCCTAGTAAGAGCTTTGATGGAAATTGTAGTTTTGTATTCAACCATCAATATTATGTACCCTGACGGCTTCCTTCCCGTCCATCTGTAATCTGGCGTGATGAGTTGACTTTTCTCTTTCATGCTTGTCTCTCCATCCTCGTCCCTCAGCGATTCAGCTTCCGTCACATCTGGACTCGACACATGTCGTTGGTGTGTCATTCCTCCCAATTTCCCCAACCGCGTCCCAGCCAGCCACTTTGTTTGCTTGTTATTTCCCGATAGACGATCCATGGACCGCAACCCGCGGGCGGCACCAGGGGTCGTGCCAATGAGCTCATCCAACACACAAGACGTCCGTGTTGCTCCACTCCATCGCTGAAGAAAGCGACCTGCTGACGTAAAGGTGAAAAATGACAGCAAGCGTGTAGTGTAGCCAAGCCATCGCGAGGCTGAAGACGAAGAACAGGCAACACGTTTGGGGCCCGCAATGTAGGCTTGCCATTGAGGAGCTTGAACGTGCCCTATACCTTGTGCGTCCGAATGGGAAGCGTTGGAGCGACGAGTTTGACCGGCTGATGAGGCCGCGGGTGGTCAACGCGATTAGGTGGCGGTACAACAAGCTTGAGCAAGACAATATTTGGTATTATATCAAAGGCGACGAGGTCATGTATGCGGCATGGAGCAGGGCGTTTCTGAATAAGAGGTTGGGCGATTTAAGCTTTAGTCGAATGTACGCAGAGACGCTGTTGCAAGGGCCTTCTTCGGAGGGCGACGACGACAACAACGATAACGATGACGATGAAGAAAAAGGTGGTGAAGCAAGGCTAGTGAGGAACGAGGATGAGGACACAGTGAGGCCGGAAGATTCGATATCAAACGTTGAGATGGGTCGACTGCTCGCGATTCCAAAGCATAATTCTGGTTCATTGGAGGTCCTGTCGTCTGAAGTGATCCGCCAGCTGATACTGCGTGGAGCGGAAAACCTCATGGAGTTCAAGTGGCACATCAGTTTTCAGGAACACGGCGTCCCGGCAGCAGGGATATGGCGACAAGGAGAGAGGTTGTGGGAGCAAGCACAAGAGCAACAAAGTGAGGCAACTGGTGATATTGCCGATCTGTAGTGTGGTGGTGAGGAGGAAAATCCTCCTCTCAAGGCTATGGGCAGAGGCTGGCGAAGAGGTGAGGGGCCTAGGAGGTCACGTGACCTCCTAGCACACGGGCCCCCTTATAACACTCCCCCTTAGGCTCTGCTAACTTAATAAATATTATACATAGGGGTAAAATAATAGCCTAATCTAAAAGCCTCTAAATCTAAGGAGTTTTTAAAGTATTTAATAACTTTAGTAATATATTAGTAATTATTCTATTAGTTTAGTAATAATTAATCTATATACTAAAAACCCTATATAATATAAAATAAATTCTTTAAATATATATTCTTTATATATATATTCTTTATAATAGCCTATATAGCTCTTTAATTTAATTTATTTATTATACTTAGTAACTATATAAAATTCTTATATTTACTTAGTGCTAGTAGCTTAGTAAGACTATTAGTAATTATCTTAGTGCCCTTAATAAGTTAAAAAGTAATATTCTTTTAAGTATAAACCTTTTATATTATTTATTTATCTTAAATATTAATACTTTAAGTATATACTTTATTAAAAGGATTTATTATATTAACTATTATATTAGTACTATTAATAAAAAAAATAATTAGTATATTTATTAGTTAGCTAAGAAGTTACTTAGTATAGTAGTAAATCTACTTTATAGTAATAGTAATAAGTATAAGGTTAATAAACTTTACTTTTATAAAGCTTAAAGTAATAAAGGTCTACTTTTTTAACTTCTAGGTAATTAGTAATCTTATAAAGTAAATAATATAACTACTTATAAAAACCTATAATAGGTAATTATTAATAAAAAAAGTATTTACTATTATATAGAGGCTAATATTAGTAAAAAGGTTAAGTTTATTAAATAAGATACTATAATAAGTAATACCTTTAAAGTAGTAAAAAAGATACTTAATAGTAGCTAGATAAGTAAATAATAGGCTAGTATTAGTTTATAAGAGCTTACTAACTATAAAAGTAATATCTAGGTATATACTAGTAGCTAACTAGTTAAGGTAGCTAGTTTACTTAATATAGACTTATTAATTAACTTTAGAATACTTATTCTTTACCTATATAGTAAATAACTTATAGTTAGTAAGTAATAAAGTCTTAATAAGTTAAAAATTACTATATCTTAAGTAATAAAGTATATTATCTATAATATATATAATAAGTAAGCGCGCTAGATAAGTAAGCGCGCTACCTAATTATAGCTACCTTATAAATATAACTAAGAAGTAACTATAAAATAATAAAATTAATTTAAACTACTTAGAATCCTATTCTTTAGATATTTCTTTATTAAACTAGTACGTTTATATACTATATCTAGCGTTCCTATAGGTACTATACTACTATTTACCTATTTTTATCCTTAATCTATAACTACTACTCTAATATGTTTCCTCCTTAATCTAGGTTATTACCTCTTTTTATAACTAAATATCTTATATATTAGCTATAGTAAGACTTCCTTTTTATTTAAGGTAAGTTTTCTTAGTTTTTCTATATTAGTTAAGTAAGTTATTCTCTTCTTAAAGGCTTTAACCTTAGCCTTTAATAAAGTATTTTTATATATAATTCCTAATGCTTTTTTAAGAATATACTTAGTAGCTATTAATTTATATATTAGGGAGCTATCTAAATAATTAATAAAGTAATCCTTAATAAGAGTTCTTTAAGAAGATATCTCTATTACGTTATATAGTGTCTAAAAAGTCTAAGCTAGTAGTGTTATTAGAAGGGATCCTAAAGGTGTTAAAGTATATAACTTAATATCTAGCTTTAATAGCATACTTTCTATACTTAGAGGGATAATTCTTAAACTTTTAAACCCTTTTTAAATATTTTTTTTATAAAAGCTTACTTAAAAGCGTTATAAAATACTAAAAAGAAGTTATCTTTTATAATATAGGTATTACTTTATTATATTTTATCCTTAATTTCTTAACTATATACTAGCTTTAAAGGCTTAAAACACCTAATATCTAAAGGCTAAAGTAAATAAGATAAATAAGGTAGTATATAAAAAGTAATAATATTATTTTTTTTATAATATAGCTTAAAGTTTATAAAATAGTAACTTTTATACCTATTAATAATAAAAAAGTAATATTTTTTTTATATATAACTTTAAATATTAATTAAAGTACTAAAGCTAATTTAGGCTTTTTTGCTTTATTATTTATCTATTTTTAAATACTATAATAACTTAGTTAAGTAAAAGACTAGATTTTATATACTAAGTAGAGAGGAGATTTTTACCTCTAATAATAATATATAGTAGGACACTATAACTAAATAAACTAATAGCCTAAATAACTATAACTTATTCTTAATTTCTAGGCTATACTATTTTTAAATTTAAATATCTTTTAGAGCTTATAATAACTATTCTAGATATAATCTAGCCTATTATAAAGCTAGTTTTATTAAAGTTATAAATATTAGACTTTATAATATTATATTTTATAATTATATTTACTATAAGGTAAAACTATATATTTATTATATCTAGATCTTTATATTAAGCCCTCTTATAGTTATACTTATAAAAAAAACGTGTTTAGAGCTCTAGTGTTTATTTAATAAAGTTTAAGGCCTAGCGCTTACTAACTAGAGGCACATTATAGTTAGTAAGTAGTTAATTAGCTATTTCTTTAACACTACTAAGGTAGGGAGAAAATAATTAGGAATCTAGGTTAAAAATAAACTTAACTAGCTTCCTCTCTTTAAGTTTTATTAAATTCTATAAGTTAGGTATAATATTACGTTATAATAGTGTACCTTTTAATTAACGTGTTACTAAATTATAACTAATATTATATATCTTTACTATAGCTTAAATACTAAGTTTTAGATCTTTTTTATACGCTTAGACAGCTAGCTATACCTAGGCTTTATTATAAGTTGATTTTATTGTTATTAGTAGAGGAATAAAAGGGAAAGGTTAGATAGTTAGATAGTTATAGTTTAGTGGTGCGCTTACTTATCTGGCGCGCTTGCTTATTATATATATTATACTTATATTAGTTAATAAAAATCTTATTAGTAATAAAGCACTAGATCTAGAAGCTAAGAAACTAAGAAGCCTTACTAAGGTCCTTTAATAAGTAGACCTTAGTAAGTATATTATATACCTTTTTAGTAGTCTCCTTATTAGTAGTAGCTACTATATTATTATTAATATATATTAAGGTATAAGTATTAAGGTCTTTATTAATAAAGAGGTAAATTTTTTTCTTAACTAGGTAAAAGCTAATTTTTTCTATTTTACCTTTAATTAGTATAAACTACTATAGTAGTGCCTTATAAAGGCTATAAAGAGCCTTATAAAGTAACTATACTTTATTATTATTAGTAGTATAACTAATAAGTTAATAAATATAGGTATAAGTACTATTAAGTATAGAGGTAATAAAAAAGGTAGTATTAAAGTTATATATTTTATATACTAATCTATATAAAGTAATAATAGTAAAAAAGAAGTATATAGTAGTAATAGTAGCTATAGTAGTATATACCTTTTATAAAGACTATTTATTTTACTTATAGTTACTATAGACTACTTATCAAGCCTTATATTTAATAATCTTATTTTTTATATTAGTTTTAATATTAAATACTTACTTACTAAAAAGAATCTGTATATTAGAAAAAGAATTAATAAGGGTATAGACCTCCTTATTAATAAATTATTAGATCTTAGTATTATAAGCCTACTTTTAGTAGTACTAGTATAGGCCTTCTTTAGCCTTCTTAATAGTAAATAAAATATTATATCTAAGGAGTAGTATATATAATAAAGTAGTAGTAGTAAGTATACTAATAAAGTAATAATAAATATTATTATAAACCTAAATATCTATAGTAAAATAAGCCTTTTTATTATACTTTTAAATACTAGTAGTATCTTAGTAGTAGCTAGGTAGCTTTATAGTGCTAGTATAGTATAGTTAGCCCTCTTTAGTAACTAAAGTAGTAGTAACCTTAGTAATAAGGTCTAGCTAATCTTTTTCTATAATAAGGGCTAAAAAGTTAGCCTTTTACTACTCTATATTATAAAACTTGTCTTTAGTAGTATCTATATTATTAGTTTATTAAGTAAAGTATATAGTAAAAATAAGTTATTATTAATAATTCTTTAAAAGAGAAGTTATATAATAGCTATTATTAATATACTTACTATTTAACTTAACTCCCCCACCCTATATCTAAGCCACCCCTATATCTAAGCCACTATTACTACTACTATTACTACCACTATTACCACTTATTTCACTATCTCTGCCGCCTACCTATATATAACTTTCGGCCTTGCTAGGTAATTCAGATGCCCTAGATTCATCCGGACTATCTATATTACTAGGATCTAGACTTTAGGCCTAGATTATATCCTCTATAGTAGTAAAGGTGCTATTAGGAGATAGGCAGACCTTTTTCCTCTTATGTAACTATATATTATCTAACTAGGCCTGTAATAAGTTAACCTGCCTTTCTAGAAGGGCTGCTTTAGATGCCTACTTATTATAGCCCTTTTATAGCTTTCTAGATAAGTAATAGATAGTATAGGTATCTAACTTATCCTTACCTAACTAGATTAACTAGTGTAATTAATGCTATAGATTAGTAGATTAATAAGGGGTTAACTATAGGATAGTAGATTTAGCTTTATCCTACTGCTAGCTACTAGGCTAACTTGTCTGTTAGCTAGCCTAAATAATCTAATAGGCCTTAGTTACTATTAAGTTAGATAAGGGGCGTCTTATATATATAGGCTATAATCTAGATAACCTCTAGCTGCTACTAATATTAATAGATATAATACGTTTCAAGAAAAACGAGGCGCGTCTCGGCCGGGGGGTTCATGCATTGTATTAGCGCTATGTTTTGGCTTGGTTGCTGGTAACCACGCCATGTCACGGGAAGTCTTGTCCGGTTGTACCGAGCCGCGCGTAGTTGTCACGCGTAGCTATAATACCTATTAAGAACTAGGGGCTGGCAGTCGCTTTTTTGTTAGGCTTAGTGTATAAGATAAAGACCTTCTCTAGCTATTTAAGGGTAGTATTATTAGTTATCTAGCTATTATTAGTTACTATAAATTACTATAGCTTATATATATTAAGGTTAGATAGGAACTACTAGACCTAAAGTGATTTACTTTTATATATAACTAAGGGGGGTAAGAAGCTACTAGTAGTAGATATATACTTAATAATAGATACCTATACCTAGGATCCTAGCTGCTTTTTCTAGATATATTATAATACCTTAGAGCCTAACACTAGCCTATTACCCCCTTTACCCTCTATAATACTAGTCTTATCTATATTCTATCTGTTAGATAAATAGATCTCCTAAATAGTAGGGATACTGGTAAGGTAATAGAAGAAATCCTAGATAACCTTAGGGGAATAGGCTGCCTATTACTAGGTATTAATTACTCTAGATTAGAGGGTTCTAATAGATAGATTTTACTATATAAATTAGGCTATCTATTTCCTCCCTATAGGAGGATGCCTATTACCTATTATACGCTCTACTAGGCCTTTTACTTATTAATAGTTAACGTATCTACTAAGGGACTATTAAAGGGTGATATAGGCAGCTAGATTATCCTCCTAGGCCTAGGATAAGTGCTGCCTATCTTTAAAGGCAGTATTCCTGCTTTGCCTGCTGTAGTATTAATATTAAAGTGTTTAATATAGTATACCCTATGCGCAAGCAGCAGCCTGTATACCCTTTCTAGACTACACCTCTAGAAGGGCCTGTTAGAGCTTATCTTTAAAATATTGCTTTATAATAGGTTAAAGAAGGTATCCTGAAAAAATAGCGTTATTTAGTTATAAATAGTAATTGTTATAATAGTTTAAAAAAAGTAGTGGTGTTAATAAAGGAGGGGAAATACGGCATTTTTAGGTGGCTTAGATGTAGGGGTGGCTTAGATATAGGGTAAGGCAGTTACTACTATTAAATTAGTTAATTTATTAATTATAAGACTTTTTAGTAATAGATTAATATAAGTTAAAGACATAGGCTAAATACTAGGTTATTAAATTAGGCTTATTAAATAGTATATTACAATTAGTATTTACTAAGATAGTAACTTTATTAATAGGGTAAAGAATAGTCTTTTTAAGCCCTTTATAAAAATAAATATTATAATAGTAAATAACTTACTTCTTACTTAGGATATAAATATAGTAAATATAGCTATATAAAGAGCTATATTTAATAAAGTAACCCTTTATTACTTAAGGCTTTATCTTTATAAAACAAAGGGGGCACTTATTGCCTTTTTTATATATATATACTATATAACTAAAGGTATAAAGATATTTAATATAAAGGGGCTTATAATTAATAATAAGGTTAAGCTTATAAGTAATAATCTTATAAAGGCTTATTTTGCCCTTAGTAAATTAAGGTAAAAAGCTCAGGATTTATACTATAGTATTAAAGGTATAATCCTAGAGCTCCTTTAGTAGGCTATTATTAATAAGTAATATATAAGTAGCCTCTATAAGTATATAACTAGCTTACTTAATTAATTTATTTATTAATAAAGTATATATAATTATAAAGTTAAGCCTTATACTTATAAAGTAAAGATTATAAAGTACCTTCTTTAGCTTAGGTGTATTATTAAAAACCTAGCTCTTAATAGTAAAGCTAGTTATATTAATAAAAGTAATATTAAAATTCTTAATAGTATTAAGTATAACCCTATAGTAATAAGCTTATAAGAGTTAAAGCTAATAGTAGCTACTATAATAGTTAAAAAAATAAAAAGTATATTTTAAACTAGTCTTTAATAGTAGTTTAACCTTAATAAGGTTAAAATAGATCTCTTTACTTATAAAAGTAAAAAGTAGTAAAGTATTATAGCTAATAAGTTTAGTAAATTTAGCTAAGTAGTAGGCCTTATAGTAAAAAGTATTAATTTTAGCCTAAGTAAATTATATACTTACCTAATAGTAGACCTTAATAACTTATAATAAATAAATATAAATAAGTTAATAGTATATTATCTTAAGAGTTAATTAGTACTTACTTTTAACTATAGATAAAGTAAGGGTAGTTACTATAGGTATAGTTAACCTATCTATAATATAAAGTATATAGATATTAAAGATCTATTTAATAGTAGCTAATTAAGCCTTAGATTTAGTATTAATAATACTAGTAGTTATTATAGCTTAACTTCTTAGTAAAAGTAGTACCTTAGCTACTAGTACTAAAGGTAGTAGTAACTATAGTAATAACCTTATAGTAAATAATAAAGCCTATCTTTTACTCTTTATCTTATATAAGTATATAAATAGTCTTAATAACTATAGCCTACTTAGGCTTCTTATTATTATTAGTATAGTACTTATATATATTAAATAAATATATTTTAAAGTAATTAAGTAAGAAGATAACTTAATAGTAGTTAAAGTTTTTACTATAAAGGCTAATAATATAGGTATATAAATACTATATATATTTAAGGGTATTATTAAGGGTCTTATAATCTTAGGCACTACTCTTAGAGAATTTATTAATAAGAGCTCTAATAGTGTCTTTAGATACCTTAGGAATATATTTTTTAAGTACCTTTATTAAGGTATAAGGATTACTATTATCTTATTATCTTATATTAAAAAGCTTATTAATTAATATATTATATAATAAAATAAAAAGGTTTTATATAATATTATAGTTAGCTTCTTAGGATATAAAGGCTATAGTATCTTTAGCTAGTTTAGGAATATTATAGTTAATATACTTTTTAACTTTATTAATATAAAAAGTAATACTAATAAAAATAATTTATAAGGACTAGTTTAACTTTTTTTTAAGCTTAAGAATAATTAATAAGACTATTTAGTAATTACTACTATTAGCTATAATAGTAATAATATAAGTAAGTTACTTTAGACTATAGTTAGCTTAACTATATATTAATCTTTATATATTTTCTTTACTACTATAAAAGAGTATATTTAAATTATTATATAATTTACTACTATTTAATAAATACCTAAAGTATTAAATTAAGGTAAATAAATAAAGTTAAGTAACTACTACTTTAGTAAGTAGATTTTTATAAGTTATTTATAGTAAAGGTATTTAGTAAAGGATCCTTATTAAAGTAATATTAAATAATTAATTACTACTTTAGTAAATAGATTTTTAATTATATATTAATAAAATAGGTAGAGGTAACTAATTAATTAAAGAAAAATTAATATAGGCCCTAGGCTTATAACCTATAGGAGTAAGCACAAGAGCAACAAAGTGAGGCAACTGGTGATATTGCCGATCTGTAGTGTGGTGGTGAGGAGGAAAATCCTCCTCTCAAGGCTATGGGCAGAGGCTGGCGAAGAGGTGAGGGGCCCAGGAGGTCACGTGACCTCCCAGCACACGGGCCCCCTCACAACAGAGGTAGAGGCGCTGCGCGAGCACTGCATAGAGCGTTAGAACAGGCTTTGAACCGTGCGGCATCAAGGCGGGGAGGGATCCCTTAAGGTGATATATCGTCATTTGCGATAGAAGGGATCTAGGGCCAACTACTAGGAGGACTAAGCTAAGCTAGGCATTTTAAGGATAATAATTATTGTTACTATTATATATTAAGTAAGAAAATATATATACCTTTTTCTAATCTTTAAGGGATAAGGATAAAAGTCCTAAGTTTGTTATAGAGATTAGAGTTAGAAGTAGTCTAGGGAGGATAGGCAGTTATAGTAATAGGTATTAATAACTTAGTAAGTCTTATCTTTATTTATAATATCTCTACTAAGGTAACTAAAACTAAAAAGCTAGCTAATACTATTATTACTATTACTACTATTATTACTATTATTACTATTACTATTAATAGGCCCCTAGTTAGCTAAGGCTTAGTATTAAGTTTAATATTATGCTATAGTTATTACCTAAGCGCTTAGATTTATCTAGTATAATTAAGCGTTATATAGAGGAGCGGCAACCTAAAGGGCAGAGCATAACGTCCTAGGAGGTGCACATTCTCAAGAGCAGGTAAGTAAAGCACAGTTCTAAACCTGCTAAGCAGTTCGCCAATAAAGGCGCCAACAACAGCACAAGCTACAGCGTGAACAATAGTAAGTTAGAACTAAGCACGTGCATTATGCGTTTTAGCCTTACCTAGTTTAGACAATTAGTGCGTACGGAGGGACAGAACTTATTACCAGACGACCTTTATTGCTTAGGAGAGAATATGCGTGAAGTTATGCTTGGTTTATGATATATTATGGGTTGCTAACATACAGGCGCTTAACAGCCCATATTCTGTCATCAATACAGTCTGTTGCGTTGGCAGCGTCCAAAACCTATTTTTTAGTCCGTGCGCTGAAAACACACAAAGTGAATATTGGCTTTATGCTAGCCCGGCCAGGCCTATCGATGGATAATAATGATGCCAGCCCATCGTGATGGATAACAGTGATGCCAGCCCATTGTGATGGATAACGGTAATGTTAGCCCACCCGGGCCTATCGTGATAGATAACGGCGATGCCAGCCCATCCGGGCCCATCGCGATGGGCAACAGTGATGCCAGCCTGGCCGTGATGGGCAACAGTGATGCCAGCCCATCCGGGCCCATCGCGATGGGCAACGGCGATGCCAGCCCGGCCGCGATAGGCAACGGTGATGCCAGCCCGGCCGCGATGGGCAACAGTGATGCCAGCCTGGCTGCGATGGGCAACGGCGATGCCAGCCCGGCCGCAATGGGCAACAGTGATGCCAGCCCATCGTGATGGATAACAGTGATGCCAGCCCATTGTGATGGATAACGGTAATGTTAGCCCATCCGGGCCCATCGCGATGGATAACAGTGATGCCAGCCCATTGTGATGGATAACGGTAATGTTAGCCCATCCGGGCCTATCGTGATAGATAACGGCGATGCCAGCCCATCCGGGCCCATCGTGATGGATAACAGTGATGCCAGCCCATTGTGATGGATAACGGTAATGTTAGCCCATCCGGGCCCATCGCGATAGGCAACGGTGATGCCAGCCCGGCCGCGATGGGCAACAGTGATGCCAGCTTGGCCACGATGGGCAACGGCGATGCCAGCCCGGCCGGGCCCATCGCGATGGGCAACAGTGATGCCAGCCCGGCCGCGATGGGCAACAGTGATGCCAGCCTGGCCGCGATGGGCAACGGCGATGCCAGCCCGGCCGCGATGGGCAACAGTGATGCCAGCCTGGCCGCGATGGGCAACGGCGATGCCAGCCCGGCCGCAATGGGCAACAGTGATGCCAGCCCATCGCAATGGATAACGGCGATGCCAGCCCATCGCAATGGATAACGGTGATGCCAGCCCGGCCGGGCCTATCGCGATGGGCAACAGTGATGCTAGCCCATCGCAATAGATAACAGTGATGCCAGCCCGGCCGCGATGGGCAACAGTGATGCCAGCCCGGCCGCAATGGGCAACAGTGATGCCAGCCCATCGCGATGGATAACGGCAATGCTAGCCCATCCGCGATGGGCAACGGTGATGCCAGCCCGGCCGGGCCCATCGCGATGGGCAACAGTGATGCCAGCCCAGCCGCGATGGGCAACAGTGATGCCAGCCTGGCCGCGATGGGCAACGGCGATGCCAGCCCGGCCGGGCCCATCGCGATGGGCAACAGTGATGCCAGCCCGGCCGCAATAGGCAACGGTGATGCTAGCCCATCTGGGCCTATTGCGATGGGCAACAGTGATGCCAGCCTGGCTGGGCCTATTGTAATAGGTAACAGTAATGCTAGCCCGGCCGCAATAGGCATCACTGTTATCTATCACGATGGGCCTAGATAGGCTGGCATCACTGTTAATCATTGCGGCCAGGCTGGCATCACTGTTGCCTATTCTGCACAAAGGGTGGGTCTGACAGAAGGTGCAGAAACGCCGTAAGATAACCGATTCCTAGTCTGGCGTTCAGATACACGCACGGGTAGTTGCGCTGGCGAACCGGGGGCAGCTTCTTCTGAACTTCTCGCGATGGGCCCGGCCGGGCTGGCATCGCCGTTGCCCATCGCGGCCAGGCTGGCATCACTGTTGCCCATCGCGGCCGGGCTGGCATCGCCGTTGCCCATTGCGGCCAGGCTGGCATCACTGTTGCCCATCGCGGCCGGGCTGGCATCGCCGTTGCCCATTGCGGCCAGGCTGGCATCACCGTTGCCCATCGTGGCCGGGCTGGCATCACTGTTATCCATCGCGGCCGGGCCCGGATGGGCTAGCATCACTGTTGCCCATCGCGGCCGGGCTGGCATCACTGTTATCCATCGCGATGGGCCCGGATGGGCTGGCATTGCCGTTGCCTATCACGATGGGCCTAGATGGGCTGGCATCGCCGTTACCCATCGCGGCCGGGCTGGCATCACCGTTGCCTATCGCGGATGGGCTGGCATCGCCGTTATCCATCGCGATGGGCTGGCATCACCGTTGCCCATCGCGGCCGGGCTGGCATTACTGTTATCCATCGCGGCCGGGCCCGGATGGGCTAGCATCACTGTTGCCCATCGCGGCCGGGCTGGCATCACTGTTATCCATCGCGATGGGCCCGGATGGGCTGGCATTGCCGTTGCCTATCGCGGCCGGGCTGGCATCGCCGTTATCCATCGCGATGGGCTGGCATGAAGCCAAAATTCACTTTGTGTGTTTTTAGCGCACGGACTGAAAAATAGGTTTTGGACGCTGCCAACGCAACAGACTGTAAAAGATGCCGACACTTGTCCGACAGCGCCGACATTTATCCGGAAGTGCCCTCAGCTCATTACGTCATCCCAGAACTACAGTCGTCTTTATACCATTTCGGCTAATTCGCCAAATGTCAATTTGTTTACTAATACCTGCCTCTCTAATTTCAATTGTTATGTTTATTTCTTAGTGTTTACTTTAGACTCTTTATTTGAGCCTGTTGTACTGTCACTACCCTCCCTCCCTTGCTTAGCTCGACCGCCTTCCTCTCTGCTCCCGCCTAACATGTTGTTCCTACTGCCACGTTAGTGTTATCGCTAATCCTAACATCCCATCATGTCTCCCGTTCTACCCGTCTAAACACATCATCATCGCGATGCGGCCTATTACCTAGCTAGACCAGCAGCCTCATCATCATCATCATCAGCAGCAGCACCTTACTACCAAATCTATTATGGCCGGGGCAGAGGCAGAGGCAGAAGGAGAAGCAGAAGCAGCAACAGCAGCGTCAACAACGCCAACGTCAACTACACGCTTATACCTCACGCAACCCAGCTCAACCTTCTGCTAGTCCTTCTACCGCCTGTTGGCCGCTAGCTGCTCTCTCTCTGCTTCCACTTATTGTGGCGCGCCCGCCGCCATCTGCGCATTCACTTTGTCAGCACTAACGTTCTTCTTAACGACGCGCCTGACTTGCCCGACCTCTCAGACCCTAAACCCGACCCCGAACCTAACCCAGAACAGCATCATAATTTCCTCACCGTTATAAACTACGACCCCATCGCTATTTACTCCGCTTTTACAGCTTCCCCCTTAGCCCTACCTTACATTAAGTCTAAGCCGTGCTATTAGATTATTAACCTTAATAAGGCTAACATGCACTTGTTATAGTTACTTACAGGCATCTATATATAGGCTCTAGGAATCTAGTCTCTACCCTAAATAATACTATTATTCTTATAGTATATAGTATCTACTAGTAGTAATAATAGTAGTAGTATTAAGGCTACTTTAATAGTAATACTAACTATAACATAAATAGTAGCAGTAGTAGTAGTAGTAGTATATAGAACAGGACAGCTAAGGGGGTCTTCTATACTATTATTTCCTAAGTGCCTAACTAGTAAGATAACTATAATACCCTTACTATACCCTTATATACTATATTAGAATTACTTTATAAGGCGTATAGTCTTAAGGATAGCATAAGCGCTATATTTAAGTTAGCTATTAGTAATATAGATCTTAAAATTTTATAAGTTATAACGTCTATCTATTTAGTTATAAAACTAACTAGATTATACTACTAGCCTTACTAAGGATATACTTTATATATTTAACTATCTATTTAACCCTCTCCTTATATATTATAATACTCTCCTTTATACTTTAGAATCCTTAAATTAGCTATAGGACGCCTTAATAAAGTAGTATAATAAATATATATATTTAATCTAATACTATATATGCTATATAGAGAGGCCCTAGTAAAAAAGAAGCTATAGAGGTTTAAGGACTTTAACGCCCTATAGTAAAGGCTAGTAGATATAGTCTAAGTCTTAAGTATAAAATTAAAGCAGTAGGGGTTAAGGTAAGGCAGGATATAAAGTAGTTATAAGATAAGAGGGCTACACTAGAGGCTATAAATAAGTTAGGAATATAACACTAAAAGGTAAAAGAATAAGCTAGTATATATAAGTATAAGTAGTTATAATAGCTTTAGTAGTAAGATTCTTATTTTATTTATTTATATAGATATTTTAAGTATACTAAGATTTTATTAGTAGTTAAGATAAAAAAATCTTTACTATATAGTAAGAAATATTAAAGTCTACCTCTAATATATTTTAGCTACACTTTTACTTTAGTGTTATTATTCTCTTAATATCTTATTTCTTTTTTTAAACTAATAGAGAAGTATACTACTTATATATATTTATTTCTTACTAATCTTAACCTATAGTGCTACTATTAATACGCCTTATACTTATTTCTATCCTAGTCTATTTTAAATACTAATATAGATTCTACTTCTAACTTAGATCCTAGGTTATTAGCAGCCTAGCACCTAAACTACTAAGTAAGTCTGTTATACTAGTAGCGTCTAGCTAATAATATAGTAATCTTCTAGCACTAGCTTTTATATCTTAACTATATAATATAAAATATAGACTTTATAACATACTATTTATAAGGACTATTAACTTATATATTAAGAAATATATATAATAAGTATATCTAGCTAAATTAATTAAAATCTATATAAATAGTAATTTAAAAAGTATACTTACTATAAGGCTATAATAAAAAAGACCTCTACTAACTAAAATAAATTAGTTATATATAATAATTTATATATAATAAAAAGATAAAAAAAGTAGTATTACTATTTTTTTTATAGTTACTACTATTAATATACTAATTAGTAAAAGGGAATAAGGGCCTTACTATAAAGGCAGAGGATCCTTATAATATTATCCTAAAGCAGAAGAAGAGATAATATAATAAGGAGATTAGTATTAGACTAACTTAAGGTTACTAAAAAAAGCCTTAAGTTTAAAAGGATAAGTAACTTAATAGCTATAAAGCAGAGCAAGAGAGTTAGAGACAAGTAAATACTACAGAAGACAGGTAATAAGGGGGAGAAGTAGCCCTAAGTAACTTAATTAATGCGCCGGCTTGAAACAGGAGAAGGGGTAGGGCGGCTAATTAATTATTAAGGCGCCTGTAGTTATATTATCTGCTTTCCCTAAGTTATTATGTCTATAGTTAGTTAGGGAGCAAAATACAAGAGAGTGTCTTATTAAGAGTTTATATAGTGCACCTAGACTACTTAGTGCTAGTAGTAAATAAACTAAGAATAGTTATTTATTTATTTTTTTACTATATAGAAATTAGGTTATATGTCCTTAAGAAGTATAGTCTGTTGTTATGTTAGGACATAAGAGAAACCTAAGATAAACCTAACAGCAGCAGTAGAAGTAGAGAATACGCGTGTGTGTTATTATAGAGAGCGGTGTCTTGTTAGAACAAGAGATTAGAGGCATCTTAGTTAAGACTAACTAATAAAGTAGCTACATTAGGGCCATCTGGTATCGTCAGCTCTCTGTTCTTAGCCTGAATACTAGGGGGGGGGGGGGGGGGGGGGGGGCTCTAGAACAGAGCTTACGTTAGTAACATGGCGGATTAAGCTCATGGTTCATGTGAGCACTTGACGTCTTGAATGTTTGAATTTTGGTTGTGGACAACTAATTAGAACCCACAGTTCAACCATCTGGGCTCGTCATTTTGACATTCCCGCCCTGACAGGAATACAACTCACGTTAGTTACATAGCTAATCAGGTCCACGGTTCGTCTGACAAAGCCAATAGATGTGGGCAATGACGATGTAGCTTTCTTTGGCTCATACAGCGACGCGCCATCGTCATGGTGCACCGTTTTCTGCCATAGTATTGAACCACTATCTCACAAGTTTCCCGCAACATTGGCGCGAACGACTGTTTTGGTAAGCCGAACCTCGTGAGGCCTGGCGGATCTTTTTCTCAGGCTTGCTGCCGATTATCCTCGCGGCCTTGTTCAGAATGTCGACCTCACGCTTGTCTCGTCTGCGGATTGTTTAGAGTTGGCCCTCATGCAGTCGGTGTAGAATGCACCCAAGACGTAGATAGAAGCTGTACTTATCTACTTCCAGGTTAGATCTATCCCTTAGTGTCTGTCGTCCTGCGGGCTAGGCATCTTGCAGTCTCGGGTCCTCTGCTAGTTAAGGCAGATCAATCAAGCAGCTAGCTGTACGTTGCTGTTGTTGTTAGTGGTTCATAAGACAAGAAGATATCGGATCAGATGGGTAAAGAAAGGGCTAGCATTTTGTGGTAGGCCGTGCGTCAAGGAGAGAGAATCAGGCTATCATTGTCTGGTTTCTGTCCTGCTAAGAGGTTTGTTATTGTTGGCGCGGTTTAAGGCAGGAAGGGAAGGCGTAAGGACAATGGTGGGGTAATGTTTTAAGGTCCCTGCCAAAGGTACGGATAGAGAGTACGTATCTCCTGTGGGACAGTCAGTTATCATCCATGTCACACCACAGAGGCAGGAAAGTGGGAGAGAGAAGGACCGAACGAGATTCACACCACCTACCTATAGGCAGTACCTCTATTAACACCATCTCCACATCAGCCACTTCACACCACCCACCTCCACATCAGCACCTCCACACCAGCTCCTCCCTAAACACCAGCTCCATAAACACCAGCTCCTCCCTAAACACCAGCTCCATAAACACCAGCTCCATAAACACCAGCTCCTGCATAAACACTAGCTCCTCCCTAAACACTAGCTCCATAAACACCAGCTCCTGCATAAACACCAGCTCCTCCCTAAACACCAGCTCTATAAACACTAGCTCCTCCCTAAACACCAGCTCCATAAACACCAGCTCCATAAACACCAGCTCCTGCATAAACACTAGCTCCTCCCTAAACACTAGCTCCATAAACACCAGCTCCTGCATAAACACCAGCTCCTCCCTAAACACCAGCTCTATAAACACCAGCTCCTGCATAAACACCAGCTCCTCCCTAAACACCAGCTCCATAAACACCAGCTCCTGCATAAACACTAGCTCCATAAACACCAGTTCCTCCCTAAACACCAGCTCCATAAACACCAGCTCCTCCCTAAACACCAGCTCCCTAAACACCAGCTCTATAAACACTAGCCCTATAAACACTAGCCCCTCTACACCAGTCCCACCCTCCACACCACCTCTATCAACACCACCTCCACATCAGCACCTCCACATCAGCACCTCCACATCAGCACCTCCACATCAGCACCTCCACATCAGCACCTCCACATCAGCACCTTCCTAAAAACATCAGCTCAATAACTATTAGCTCTATAAACACTAGCTATTTAAACACATGCCTGTGCTGCTCCGCTGGTTTCTGCCTCTCATTTTCTACATCTCCTTACATAACAGGAGCTTCACTAATAGTACGATTCAGTATTTAGTCAAGTGGAGGAAAGGTTGCTGGGTAGCTAATTTAGTGAGACCAATGCCTTCATTCATGAAGCTGGACCATTGAGCTAGGTACTTAGGCGGATGCAAACAAGGGATGGAAATAGAAAAGCCAAGCAGAGGCAGAAGTCAGCTTTCCAAGTTTGATGGTAATAGACGCGCAACGTTCAGGCTAGAGTTTACACTTGTCGCGTGGGCTGTGGCAGCATTAGTGAGAAAGAAGACAGGTCAACCCCGACGCAGTATAGCCTAAGGACGTTTGTGAGTGTGGTTAGGTCGTGATAAGGTGGGAAGGTTCCTGCTGTACTGGTTACACTGCTGGTTGGTGTGTATGTGTGTATAACTAGGGAGATAATAGAATTACTAACCGCAATAACCTATCTTGAAGCCCTGCCGTGTAAACGCTGAACTAGGTACCTTGGGTACAATAGTAGGTTGACACATTCTACGCATCTTGCAGTGATAAGTGCCCTAGGAAGACACGTCGCGACCACGACTGAAGCACAAGCTTAGAGCTAGACAGCAAGTGTGATTGCGGTTTCCGCCCGGTGAGGCCGTTAGCATTATTAGTAAGTGAAAGCGCTTGCCAAGTGTTGATGTGATGAAGATGAGGGCATGATGACAAGTGACTACTGTGCGTAGAAGCAAGCGCAATACGGATAATAGAGACTACTAGACTTTAAGTGCTAGTTTTCTTGGGCAGCGGGCCATTGTGTCACAGCAGCCGTATTTAACGCCATATTATTAACATTAATGGCGTTAGATAGACAAACTCTAGGGCCTTTTGTGTCAGAATGGTTCAATTTATGCACGGCAGTAATTACCCAGAAGTTGCGCCAAGCTACACAGGTAGGTCTCCGTGTGTAGGAACATGATCAAATTACTCTCTTGCTCTCTGCTAGTCGTCGGAGCGGAACCCACAGCTCTGCGCCAAGGTAATTACTTCTTCTCTTTGCTTGATGTTATGGAAACCCGTGTTTCTCCGTGCTTGCTAGAAGATATGTCACTTTAACCTTAGCGCTTTTACCTAAGTATTGTGTTAATTAGGAGGTGATGTTGACTGGGAGGTGATGTTGACTGGGAGGTGATGTTGACTGGGAGGTGATGTTGACTGGGAGGTGATGTTGACTGGGAGGTGATGTTGACTGGGAGGTGATGTTGACTGGGAGGTGATGTTGACTGGGAGGTGATGTTGATTAGGAGGTGATGTTGATTCCTCTCACCACCACCTCCTGGCCATAGAACTCAATTATTCACCAAGTTTGTGACACAGTCGCCGCCAGCTGCAACCTAGAGAAACACATCCTTCATCCATCGCCGCCGGCCAAACATCATCTTCACTAAGCACACTGCCCCAAGATCAGCCTAGCCTGCAGCAATACGTTGTCTGTCGCTTCACCGTCGCCGTCGTGCATTCCTCTTGTTCCTTGCGTCCCCACCCATCCATCAAGAGCAGAAATAATGAGGCACTAGTAGCAGTAATTACTACTTCAGATTTCAACTAGGTACGTAGGTACTTAAGCTGCTTGCCTTTCTTACTCAGGTCGGGGTGGCTTATTCTTTCCTTTTACGACTAATAACACGATCCGTGAACAGGCCGCCACCACGCGACTCTTGTTTCCTCCAGTCAACATTCCCTTCTTGTCACAACAGATACGCATGCCGTCAGCCCCCCCTGTCCCAACCAACGTGGCAGATGGTCTTTCACCTTCTTTATTTCTTTTCTCTTTTCTCTGCTTCCAACCTCCGTCCTGTCCGACCACAATGGAACAGAACGCTGTAGACGCCCTTCAACCGCTTTTCGAGTACTGTGACGCCGAATCCTATCCTTCCGAGTCCAAGGAAAACGCCCCCTCGCGCATGTACTTCGATATTGAGACACGAATAACGAACCAAGTCGACCCAGTCGAGCTGCGTTCTCATCTGACTCCTCACACCCTGCACGCCGTTGTCTCCAGCTGCAACCTAGACCAGCTGGTCCCACGCGACCCTCAGAGCCTTCCGAAGCTCAAAAAGGCTTCCAAGACTTGGGCCATCTCCGACCACGCTTGCGTCTTCCTTCTCGATGCCGCCAACCACGGTCGCCGCTTCTTCACCTCCCTTCACACGTTGTCCAATCGTTGTGACGACTGGGATCAAGCCTACGCAGCCCTCCGCCGCCACGCGCACCACCGTCGAACCGTCGATAAAGATATGCCGGGCGTGAACAAGAAAGCCAAGGGTCTTGTGCTTAAAGACGTTGACTTGGCACTTGAGGAGTTCCCGCTAGTGAAGGAGTCTGCTATTGAATCGGCTGCCAGGCGTCGACCCGTTGAGCCGTCGGCGCTGACAGAATCAATTGCCGTTTCATCCTTCCAAGACTCTGGCCAAGCCGACCATTGCGAGGACGCAGATAAGTGGTCAACCACGAGCAGCAATGATCAGAAAGACAGAGACGGTGCTAGTGGTAAAGGTGACGACGAGGGCGATGCTTTTGAAGAGAGCAACGTCATCCAAGCGGACAATGGTATTCGACAAGACATTGGCGCTCAAAACCTTGACAAGACTCAAAACAGCGACAATACCTACCACGATGACGATAACCCACGCAAAGACGACTCAATTCAAGACGGTGGCCTCGTCTCTCCATCTACCCCAAAGCCCCCGCAATGTACAAAGGTAACTTGTCAGTACATCATGATTCTATCAAGATCTAACCTCTCCAGGTCGCTTCCACGTCGCAGTTCATGACCCCCGCCCTTTTCCTTCACGCCAACGCCGGCTCTCGATTGCCCCCCTCCATGAAGTCTCCTGCGTCTTCCCACCACGACAACTATCGACCTACATCTGCCTCGCCCTCAGGCCATGACTCATTCTACAACACGGTCATGGACGCCGACACATCCGCTTTGACGCCCTATCTGGGACATAATATTCCTACGCCCGAGTCTACGGTGATACTTTCCAGGCACCAGCTTGAAATTCAGCCGCTCCCCATCAAAGCTGCATTTGAGCCAGCCCCGCAGCATCCTTTCCATGCCAAAACAAAAGCTCTCGCAAACGCAAACCTCAACCGCAAGCGCAAGTGGCAGTCCGAGCTCGTGGGGCTGGAAAGCCCGAACAAAAAGCACCAGTCGTTGGCCATCTCCTTGGAAGACGACGAAGCATTGCAAGAGATGACAAGCTCAATGATGGAGAGTATGGCCTGCCTCCATCCAGGAATATGGATAAACGGCTTTGTCGTGTCGGCCGCTCTTGTCGGGCTTTGCAACCTCCTTCCACGCTCGTCCGTTCTGCTCGAGGTGCCTACGGTGGAGATGGGCAACGGCAACGCCCTTCCAGCGAAGAATCTTATACGCATCCTGGACAGCGGCCAGTCTGAGGCTGTTAATTTCCTTGTTCCGTTCAGCAGCGACAAGCATTGGTCCCTGTCGATCGTAACCGCCTCAGCTGTAACGCAGCCAACAGTAAAGTTATACGACTCTCTACCAGACAACGCCGGGGGCCCACAGCACCTAATGTCCGAGACACGCGGCCGCCTTACCACAGTCATGGACGCAGCCGGCTCTACTGCCATGGAAAAGTGGCCTAGATTGGCCTCGCCCCAGCCTTGGAGCGAATCGGCTTGGCTCGGCGTGAAACAAGACAACATGAATGACTGCGGTGTTGCCGTCATCTTGCACGCGTTCCATGCCATCGCTAAAGTTGGCCTCCCGCAAAACACAGACTGGCTTCTGTGGCGGCGCGTCATTGCGGCCTTTCTGGCGGTGCCGAGTGACCCAGCCGTACTGCCCGAGTCAGCCGAGATGAAAGAGTCGGCGGTTTTGAAGGCCATTCGCGTTGCACACGATTCTGAGCTTGGTCTAGGACCTACGGGTCACGTCATGGTGGCTTTTGATCTACCACAGACCCTAAGGAACATGGTTGTGCCGAACGACCACACGAGTGCCGGATCAATCAGAGCCGACGCCGTAGGGGAAGCTTGCGAAAGCCTCGAGCGGCTGGTGAGCACTATGCGATCGAACAAAACTGCGGCAGTTGCAGCAATGCGGGCGAAGCGGGCTCAAAGCAGAAACACAGTGGGTGATGTCAAGGCGATCATTGCCAACCTTCGCGCGCATTCGGTCCTGACGCCACTGGACGAGTGTACGCAGAAACAGCGCAGAGATTTGGACAGGCTTCGAGCAATGATCGCAACGTAGGAACGTGGCGGTTCGGCGAAAGATGCATTCCAGACCGCTCGAGCTGAGTTGGAGCGGGAGTTGCTCGTGTCCGAGGCCCGCGATAGGCGGGAGGCCACGGCGCGGGAGAAAAGCCTGCTTGGCCTGCAGGCGATGGAGCGCGAGCTTGCCATGTTCAGCTCGGCGCTTGATGCGGCTCATGAAATATTGGACTGATGATGGATTGGACAGGGGTAGCCAGCAGCATGAATATCATTGATGTGCTAGGAAATGGTTGCTTTGGGTGGGATTGGTAATGTCAGCCCAGTTTTGAGGACGCAAATGCAATTAAAAGACCAAATGATTTCGCATTTCGGGTGTTTGTGATGATTTTGTGCAGAATGCGGGTTGGATCTGGCGGGGTAGTATTTTCAAGTCCTGGTTGGGCCAAGCCGTGGCGAGCATACGATGCTCACGATGCTCACGATGCTTCCTCCCCGCCCTGCCCCCGACCGCAGACATTCAAGATGACGTGGCCGAGCTGCGGCCCGGCTACAGCTTCCTGCAAAACGAGCTCAACTCCGCCTGGGTCCAGCATCGGGCGGAAAGTTGTGGTGCACTGCAGGGACTATGTTGGACCAAAGAAGTTCTGTTAATAATATTTGAACACATGTGGAGCGGCCAATCCGCTCCAGTGTTTCTGCAGCAGCATGACAGCCCGCCAGCACATGGTTGCCCACGGGGTACTAGCGCTCGTACATACTTGCTAATGCTGAAGCGACGTCAAGCTATGTTTGTGGTACATTTTCGCACGTTCAGCGAGATGACTGACTTCACAGATGGCAGGAACCATGAAAAGGAAAGAACCCCTCGGGTGGTGCCTGGCCTGGCTTTCCCAACAGGCAACACCACAACCCGTCCGCTCCGTCCTGTTGAATCTAATAGACAAGCTAATGCTTGGCCTATTTCGCTCGGCCGCACCAAACAAATGAAAGGCAAAAGAACTTGCAGACCTCGCCGTCCTCTCTCGCCATGTCCTATTCATCGTCAACAAGACCGCACGAACCCGAGACCGGTGCAGCAGCCTCTCCCCCATCACCACCGACAAGAATGGGTCGACGCAACGCACACCTGCTTCCTCCGTCCCTGACTTGACCAACATATATCCGTGGTCCACGTTCCCCGTCGTGATCCTGGGTGTTTTTGGTTCTTGTGGGTTGGTGTCGACGCAAAAGAAGAACTTGGGACTAACTTGTTCTTGCCCGAAACAGGAAGTCTGCTGCGCTTTTCTCTTCTCGTCTGCTCAACGCCGCCATCCTCCCGCAGCGAGGTCCGCCCTAATGCCCGCTAATGCCTCGTTGACAGTTGCGTCGTTCTGCGTCGGGTCGAGAGCTCTTCACCATGCTACCGATGGAGTAAGAAAATCACCACCGGCTGGCTTGGCAGCGCCATGTCCTTTCAGACGTGTAACCGCACTGAGCACTGCCGTGGAACACATGAAAGGTGGATCAAACGCCATACCAGATGGAATTTTCTAATATACGAAATGCTAGTTCTGGCCAGGAAAAGCTGCTGGAGTTGTAATGAAAGTGAAAGACGTATAAAATAGCGGGTGCTAATTCTCACGCTTCATGTTGTATCAAGTCTTCTCATGACCGGCTTCAAGAGTTTCTGGAATATCCATCCGTCTGGAGGAATACACGTAGTCCAGGACAGTCTGATCCGAACCAGACAGCATCTCAAGCATGCCTCAAACCCCCTCCCGTGCCCTTCACGCACGTCAGTATCTGTGCCTGTACTCCTTGCAAAATTAGCACTCAATCTTTGCAACCTAGGCCCAAAACCAGCTTCCCCGAGCGCTGCTTCGACTATCAGGCCTTGGCCACCGTTCAGTGCCGTACTTGCGTCTCATTCGGCCGTCTTCCCCCGCCTCTGCTACCGCATCAAATTTCCTCGTCTTTGTTGAAAATTGCAAGATTGGCAGTTCGCGCCCTGTCAATACTCGATAAGGTCCGCCGAGTGCAGCAGATGGCGTCCGCTTACACAGTCTCCTCCGCTTGGTGCACCAAGATGCGGGTGTGGGAAGAAATTGCACGAGACACCCCGTCGATGGGAGAATCGTTGGAGTGGTGGTCAGACAGGTCGACTGCTCTTGAGCATGCGAGCCAGGTTGTAGTCCTCCAATGTTTCTCACTTCTGACAACTCTTTGTACCTTAGTAATAATGCTAGCATGATGACTATCAGCGATTGATCTTGAAGCACGGGCTAAGGAGCTAACCTCATGCGCGACACTGGCCCCGGTGATAGCACTGTGTTTGCTGTTGTTTAGTTTGCCAAGCGTGACCTCGGCTAGATTGAGAAGCACCTAGGTACTCGTTTTCGTCATCTTTCATCTCCTCCAACGAGACGCTAAGCATGCAGGCGAGTTAGAGAGCTTGGCGAGTGGGTTTGATGCCTGTGGCCATGAGCTCACTTGCGTCGTTCAGGTAACCAATGGTGCATAGAGACTCGGATGGATGAGCAAGAGCGTCATAGGGTTGGACCGAGAAAAAAGGCAAACGGTGTGTCCATACGGGGAATCCAGCGGGCAACGGTTCTGATGTTACGTGGTCGTCCTGGTAAATGGCGTTACGTCCTGCTTGTAGTCAGTTAGATATCGCTTCTGATTTGATTCAGAGTCACACTGACAAAGTATCGAGAACTGACTTGGCCAAACGGGACCGTAGCTTTCGCTGGTGCCTTGGGCCTCGCTGCCCCGGGACAGAATTAGTCACGTTGCCGGGGCCAACTGGCATAGGTGTAGAGCCTCTAAGGATGGCGGAGAGGTGTAGGTCATGTGGAGGAAGAGGTAGGGGAATCAAGAGACTGGGAATTGGGGAGAAGACGAGGTTGTTGATGTGGGAAGATGGGGTGCAAGGACAATGTGTCAAGTGATTTGCTGAGGTAAAGCAGGAACCAGAGAGGACGTGATGCGGTATGGAGGGAGGGAAGAAGGGATTTTTAGCGCAGCGGCACATTATTAATCAACTGCCAAAGATTCGGGTTGAATGCCCCCAATACTTGCCATGTCTTATGAACAAATCCATTTTCTCCCCTATTAAGCTGTGTTGTTTAACTTCGACATGCTATTTTCTCCTTTCGCGACACCATCCGCGCCATCGACTCAGCTTTTCCAGCTTCGATCTGCCTTGGGTGCCGGCAACACATGTTAGATCCGCATGCCTTGAAGACTTTGCTGCAATCAGTTCGCCATCAGGGACATACTGTCTGCCATTACCCCTATCTCTCTCTCTCAAAAACCCTCGACGACATATTCACCACTGCAGCTTTGACGCTCCAAACACAAGCACTGTCCACGAGCACGACACCGATACCAGTCTTGACGAACACCACAGTTCCCCGACACCCGCAGGAGACGAGAAAGACCCTGGCCAATAACCGCATTGAGGCCCACGGGAACGAACGTGTTCGCTCGTCATTGCTGGTTACCTCGGTCGAGCAAAACTGTGATTTCACCGTGATTGAGACTGCCGTGAGGGACAAATACAGGGAGGTCCAAGACATGCTCGAGATGCTTTCCGGTTCGGAGCAAGCTGTCATAGACCATGTGCCTTCCTGCCTTCTTCCAGTCGGATGGGCATCACAGAGTCTCTCGGTGATGAGAAGGGTGCGCGGAGCCTATGACAATGTCCTCCCGCTTGAGTCCAAAAGGAAAAAGAAGGCAGAATCACTACAGGCAAAGGCTGTAACAGACGAAACCAAGCCTTAAATCATCGAGGAAGTAGCACGGCTTGAGAGGACATCCGTGGCGACGGCCATCGTTTAGCACACTTGAAGGAACTCTTTAAGAAGCGTCTCTACAAGCTGTATGACGCTGATTTTGAGGCCGTCACCGAGGTGGAAGAACAAAAGCAACAGATGTCGTAAATACAGAGTTGGGGGGAAGGTATGTGTATGGAAGATAACAGGGGGGGGATCCATGCTTAGATAAGACGGCAGCTAAAATATACCACAAATTCATCCCATGTCTTTCATCGATCGCAAACCAGACCGATGTGTTAGATGCTGCTGAAAAGCCAGCCCGCCAAGTTCCCTTTGCCCCGTGCACGAGCTTACTTACTTGTTCAGCAGTCGTCATCTCGCAACCAGCTGTAATCGGCCTCAATGATACTTGACGGATTGGACGGATTCTTCGAGGACTTTTGAGACGTGGGTCCATCGACGCCTGTTCGGTCATGGATGCCGATTGCATATCGTCTGCCCCGGGACCACGTCCAGAAAGATGGACCTGGATGCTGTTGATCGCGGGGGTGGCACAGGCTTCAGCCATATGGAGGGGGTGGCGCAGCCATAACTACATCGTTTTTTTTTACTAATGCCACCACTGCCACCACCGCCACCACTGCCACCACTGCCACCACCATCGCCGCCAAAGTCTGGCAGTAGTGGCACAGCTGCACACTACCTTGTGATGTCGGACCGACACCACCTCTATGCGCCACCACTGCCACCACTGCCACCATTTCAACGCCTTGGTGGGCGCCCCCACCAAAACCAATTGATTTTCATACCAAGAGCAATCTGGCGATGCACTGCAAGCTGGGAAAGTAAAGACCCTGTCGCCTGCCAGCAAATTTGATGTGCGATGGAATACGTGACAACAATACGCTCTCATGTGACGTCTTCACAGTACGAGCAACGTGCTGTTACGGAACAAACAGCTTGTTACTGTCAGAGAATTCAAGGAACAGCATGATGACAACCACCAGGAATTGGAAAAAAAAAGAAAAAAGAATTCCAAGAGAAAAAGATAAAGAAGAAGAAGAAAGAGCCAAGGGAAACCGTCGGACGATCGAACGCTGCACTGTTTGGCCACGACTTTGTTATTGTTATTATTATTATTATTCCTTGGCGATCCATCCGGTTGCTGGGTTGATTGTGATGCAAAGGCAAACAAACCAAACTCGCAGGAGCGCCGTGCCTCTGGCTGCCACGAGCACGCGGAGAGACGTGTCCTTGAAACCTTCTGCTGCCTAGTGATATGAAGAAAACAAAAATCATGTTTGAAGAACTCGACCCAATTGAATTGTGCCATCTACATACATCATCGCCAGACCAGACGACGACGACGACGACGACGACGACGACGACGACGACGACGACGACGACGACGACGACAACGACGATGGCCGCACGCAACACCGGCCGCGACCCCTCCAATGGCGATTCATCCTATGAGCATCCCTCCTTCTACCGTCTCTCCCTCAGCTTTCTCTTCTCTCGTCCCACCCCGCAACGGCATGACATTTCCCTCTGCTTCCATGACGAATGGCTACGGCGCGACACCACCACCACCTCCTCCTCCTCCTCTCCCTCCTCGTACACGCTGCACTTCCATCGACCCGGCCACGTCTCCCTCTGCTCGATTCTAGATACCGACGGCCTCGACGATGATCATAACCCCGACCACCCCGACCGCTGCACAGGACAGTCTCTCTGCGTTGCCTCTATACATGTCCCCCCGCCCTCGATATACTCTGCCCCTGACATGATATTGATCCCCGGCCACACGCCTTCTCCCCGCCAGAATCTGCCGCCCCTAATCACTCTCCGACTGCTGCTTATCGTCCTGCTTCTCACCCTCATCTTCTTCTCTATCCTTGTTCCCTTGGGCCCATCGTTCCTATACAAGAATCCCCAATACCACCACTTTCACCATCTATTTACCAAATCTCCCACTCGGCTGATCAACACAAATCAGATGCTTTCGTACTACGAGCTCCTTTTACACCGACTTTTTCCCCTCAAACTCCTCCATCATGATGCCCCAGCAGCTGCCGGCTTCCCCTCAAACTCCTCTTCCTCTAGGTGTGCCATTTGGTGGCCTCCCCAGCAAATCCTCTTCTACTCGGATACCGTCGGAGAGCTATCTAGCCTTGCCAGTTACGGACCGACGACCACCACTACCCGACAGGCTTTTGTCAAGCTTGCCACTCAGGCGAAAGAGGCTGCCAGCTTGATCCATTCCTTTGCCGCCAACGACGACCTCGAACTCGAGTCAGACCTGCTTCTACTTCTTATCGACATCGAAGAAATGGCCTCAAATGAATCCACATCGACGTCGTCATCGTCGTCGTCGTCGTCGTCGTCGCCGCCGCTTTCGCCCAAAGCATCAGCCGAGGCACTCGCCTCAGTGTTTCTAGCTGCATTTGAACCGTCACAGCAATGGCTTACGGCATTAGAAGAACAGCTCACAATGCTAGAGCAGCATCTCCATCAAACCCAGTTGCTCGAAAAGATTGCCCTTAATAATCTGCTAGAGGGTGGTGTTGCTATTGCTGAGGGAAAGACGACGTGGTGGAGTGAGGACGTTGCCTTCTACGTTAAGCGTCTTCAAGGAGAGATGATACCCCGCCGCGATATCGTACGAGGCCTTGTGAATGAAGCACTCCTTGGAGTCCAGACGGCACAGGAGACAATGGCTGCCTCGATTCAACGCCTAGAACAAGTAGCAGCAGCAGCAGCAATGGGAAAGAGGTTGGGCTGGGACTTTTCTGAGCCTAGAGTGCTAATGCGCCAAGTGTCACAAGTAATCCGTCGCACAAGGGAGTCAAGGGCGCAGGTGGCCTTGTGGGATTCAAGAATGGGGGCCTCTGGATTGCAGCAGATGGCTGTTGACACACCGTTGGAACGGCGCCTGCGGTCAATGGATAGGAGGGCAAAGACCAAATGGGAGTGGGTAGCTAGGATATGGCCTCTCGGAGCCGGTCGGGAGGAGGATGAGGAGGAGGGAGACGTCGTCGACGAGAAGGCACAAAAGGAAGAAGCGTTTGCTCAGGAGCGCGTGCTTGACGAGGGGACAGGAGCAACAACGCCTTCTTGTACTCATAGCGAGTGGTTGTTCGCCGCGTCGAGCACAAGGTTGGTTTCCACCACGGCGACAAGACGGACAGGCCCGCGATCGTGAGGCAGACTTGCAAGCAATGGGCAACTTTTTGGCCCGATTGAACTGTGCACGCCAGCGGATAACAACGACGACGGGGCGCGTGTGTGTGCATGTCCTTGATCCTCGTTTACCTTGTTAGGTGTAGGAGGAACACACACACACACACACACACACACACACCTTCCCCCTTTCGGCGTGATCCATGCATCATGGAATGGCACGCCAATGGACCACGGACCGACGAGAATTCGTCGTTTAGTGTCCACACGGAGAGCTTTCGTGAGAAGGGTCTCATAAGCCATCCCTGAAGAGGGAATGACAAGAGTATGGTCAAGCCCTCTTTCAAGATGATGAGAAATCATCGGGAAACGTGAACAGAGGCAGGTCTGAATCCCTGGATATGGTAAGACAGACAGACGGGGAGATTTGAGAAGGCATGCCTCATGTGACGAGAGATCATCAGCCAATGCAAAAAATTGAATGGCGAGATTGCCTGCCCAATGGATGGTCAGACGCGATAAGAATTCATCGGTCCAGGCAATGATGCAGTGAGAGGAGTCTCACTGAGTATGTGTGGTTTGTTCCTCTTCCCTGGAGAGGGAGAAAGGAGATGAATCTTCTGGTTCCTGGAAAGGAAAGAAGGAAGATGAGGAAACGCCTGGGCTGACAGTAATGGGAAGGAACTGAAATGAGGGAGTTGGCCGTCAATTTATGGACCTGTATCCCAACACAGAAACCCATATGGCTACATGAACCCTATTGCCATTTCTGATGATGTATCCACGTGATGATGTGGTGGTGGTCTACGGAGGTACATTAGTTACGTCAGTAAGTCTCGGAAATACTGGTTAATCAGGTGCCGAGCTGACTGACTGCGTCATGGTTTCTGCCTATAGGGACTTACCTACATCCCCTGTCAAACATACAAACACTCACTGACAGATAGCATTCAATCCCGCCTGTTCATCCCAAGATTGCATGCATGAACCATGGTCGCCAACGAAGCAATGCAGTCAGCTACCTGCCTTCACCGCTACATGAACCACTCATCCTTCTTTGTTATGTCTACAACATGAACCTTTGGTGCATGGAATATCTGCACTATACCGCCGTCATGACGCCAACCCCGCCTGTTCATCCCAAGATTGCATGAACCATGATCGCCAACCAAGCGATGCGGCACCCAGGCAGTCTGCTACCGTCACCGCCACATGAACCACGCATCCCATAGAACACCAACCCTTTTGACCTCATCTTTTCTCCTTCGTCCACGTTCTTCGTCATGTCTTCAACATCAACCCGCAGTGCATGAAACATCTGCACCATACCGCTATCATGATGCCAACAACTGAACGATGCAGTAGGCAGTCTGCTGCCTTCACTGCCAACCAACATGAACCTGTGGTGGTGCGTAGAACATCTGCATCACACCGTTGTCATGACGCCAACAACTAAATCATGCGGTAAGCAGAACCAACATGAACCACGTATCCCATAGAACGCCCACCCTTTCGACCTCATCTTCTCTTTCTGTTGCCCACCTTCTTCATCAGGTCTATAACACAAACACATGTCCCACGCAATGCTCAATGCTGACCTACCTGTCAGCTACCGATTGACAAGAACATCCTGTTGACCCTACCTTCTATCATCCTGAACCTCGTTACCTTCTCTTCTGCTCTTCCACCGTTGTCGCTCCTCGCTGTCGATCTGATCCAACCGCCGCCGCCGCCACCGCCCTTCTTTCCCCCGTCAATCTCACTCAGTCGACACATCTCAATCCACTCTCCACTGCAATCATGTGCACCACAAACACGGCTCAAGTCATTGCCCACTCTACCCCGCCATTACGTTCAGCCCCAATAAACTAACTCGTGGGGAACAAACAGGAGGTCTGCTGCGTTCCCGTTTCCTTCTACGCCAACAACAGAAACCGAGCCGTCGGCTGGTGTCTCCTTGTGCGCGCCACGATCCTCTTCCATCTCTGGAAGCTCCGAGTCCTGCCAGACGACGTCAACGACCAAATGTTCGACAGCCACGTGCTCCCCTACCTCCGTCCTCTCTGCCACATGGGCCCCTTCTCCGATCCCTCCTCCGATCTGTTTGATACTGTCATTCTCCCCCAGTTCCGCAACAAGGTCCGCCATACTGCCCGGAAATGGGTTGTTGACAACCGCGTCGTTCTGCCTCATCTCCTCCCTGGAAGCCCCTCCTCCTTCCAGCGTTACCAATGGAATCCTGAAATCACTGCCATCTGGTTTGGCAGTGTCGACACGGTCCAAGATTGGCTCCGCATCTTGGGCAAACGGAACACGGCCAATGTCGACGCCCGATTTCCGCCACCTCTCCCTACCCTACTGCCCTCGACCCCTGGCCCCCTCACGCCGACAGGCCGTCGCCTGGCCGAATCCGTTGCCATTGCTCAGGGTCTCATCACTCCTCCCCAGACCGGGCCTCGCAGCTCGGTCGCTCCGACCAGGTATGTTGCGCTTGTGTGGGCACCTCATTCCTTTTCCGCCGCTCTCCCTTCAGTGTGGCTTATGCTCTCTTCTCTACAGCCTATACTCACACCTTGGACAGGCTCGACCCTCCTTCGACACCCAGCACGCCCATACATCCACTCCCTCTTCGACACGACAAGGACGAAAGCGCGTCTCTGCTGTGGACAAGAAGAACCAGAGACGCCAACCCGCACAGCGTGTCGGGCAGCGGACCTGGAAGTCTGACTCGCCACGGCAGCCGCGGGTCGCCGCCCATGGCGTCTCCAAGCGCCCACTTGGCCGGCGCTCCGCCGTTTCTCCAGCAGCACCAGGCAAGGATGCGGCCCAAGACCGACAGGGACCGCAAAAGGACGGCAGAAGCCACCCAGGCAGGGCCAAGGCAATCGACGCAATGCTCGCCGAGCGCCTCGCCAGCTTCAGGATTGGGTATTAGAAGCGCCATGTCCCATCGGACGTGCAGCAACAGCACTGTAGTAGAGCAATTGGGCAGTGGCAGTTCAAGCGTCATGTCAAGCATTACCTACAACAGCACCTTCGTCCCTATGGATCATTATGATGGCGGCGGCGGTGGCTGCGTCACCACGACCTATCAAACGGCAGCGTCGGCGACTACGGCGTCTGCGTCCAACAACAACATCACCACCCAAGCGGCTCAGGCCGAAGATGGCGACACAGGGCTTGCAGGGTACAGCGACATCCAGCTCGCTCTCGAGTGGCAGCTCCAGGCGAGACGTCACGTGCTCGAGGCTGATTTTCTGTTCAAGCGTTTGATGCTCAAGAACCCTTAGATTCTAGTATTTCTCACAAAGATGTTCTTGCGGTTTGGTGTGTGTGTATGTGTACGAGAGAGAGTGAGAGATGAAAATGCAGCGTTGTCTTGACTACAAGGCTTTTTCTTTTTTTTATGTCTATGCATATGTTGCGATGTTGACCATCGCCAGTGACTGTCGGCGTTATTGGCCTTAACACCGATGACTAATCATCGGGTAATTCACGGCCGCCGCCAAAGTCCAGCAGCAGTGGCACAGCTGTACCTTGTAATGTCGGACCGACACCACCTCCTTGCGCCACCACTGCCACCACTGCCGCCACTGCTCGCCAAAGTCCAGCGGCAGTGATGTCGGACCGACACCACCTCCTTGCGCCACCACTGCCACCACTGCCATTGCCACTGCCACTGCCACTGCCGCTGAAGTCTAGCAGCAGTGGCATAGACCTTGTGGTGTTAGACTGCCACTACCTGTCAGGTGAGCGGATCTTGTTCAGATGTCCATCTGCCGGCGGGCCACCGCTGCCATCGCTCACAGACATCTCCATTGGTTTCTTCTTTGAAGAACGTTGGAGGTATATAAGCGAATTTGAGAAGGAAAATGGATATAGCGATTGCATGCAGTTGAGTGAAGATATCTGAATGATGTTGGTGAATGATGCTGGTGGAGTGAGGAAAATAGTGGTAGATGAGGGGGAAAGGGAATAGCATCAGGCATGTCTAACACTACCTCTATGCGCCACCAATGGCTTCCACCTTCCTTCTTTACCTAGGGCCCACCTGCCCCCTCCCTCCTGCCCTCCTTGCACATAACTGCCAGCGGCACATCGCATCGCTCGCGTTTTGCCTTAACAAAACAAATTTCTACCCAGCTTCAAGTAAGCTGCCTGCCTGCATTCTCGTCCACTATCTATGTGTCAGTCTGTCCTCGTCCTCGCACATACGCAACGTAGCAAGAACACGAAAAAGCCATGCTGTGAAGTCGACCGCCAACACACACCAGATCCAAGTCCGTCACGGTTTCTCAAAAACACAAGATTCAGTCCGAAGCAACTCCTGTGCCAGACGGCTTTCGACTACAGCAACCTAAGCGAAGGCTTTTTCGTCGCTCCCCATGCTTTGACCCGCCTTGACTCATCGCAAATGTTTATCAAGAGCGACGTCCGGACCGTTCTCGATACCATCACCCAAGCAGCTGTCCATCGTCAACCTCCCGTATCAACACCGTCGTCCACGCTTGCCAGATCCCTGATTCAATCACTCAAGTCGGCATCCCCTGCGCCTCTAAGCCAGCCTTCCGCAGCTATCGAAACTGAGGATTCTCGCCTCCAGTTCAGCAACGTCATCGAAACCCAACACACAAACTGGGCTACCTCTTCAACATATCACAAAGAGTCAAAGGCCCCCCATTTCATCGCATATTTGGCTTCTTACCAGCTGAAGATGAACTCGTCTACCAAACGCCCGCGGCTGGATGCCTTGTCGTCCGTGTCAGCAGCAGCAGCAACAGGGTGTTCGTCTTTGCAGTTTGCAATGCATTACTAGATTGTTGCTATCCAGTGCGCATGTACCAGTTCAGTGAAGCACGTCTGGTGGCCGTGACGGTACCAATCACCACTCGTTTCCATCATGGCATCTCATCGTAATGCTCCAAACGAACAAACGAAAGTAATGTTAATCAATGCCTACCTACATGTCTCCTACAACTAACTCATCTGACCGGGTCACCCATCCACCACAGTCCGTATTCACTTCCCCTCTCGAAGCGCGTGCTGTCTCAACCACCAGAGCCGCTTAATCTCCATCTCGTGGCGCAGAGCCTCCTGCAACGCCCTCTCCTGAGCACACAATAGCTCCCCCATCTTGTCATCGATCTCCCCTATCGAGGAAAATTCGGAGCCAGCAATCGCTGCTTGTTGATCGTTAAGCCCGGCGACTGTAGTCGGTCGCTGTACCCGTTCTCGAGGACGCCGCCCGTCGAGCTGGGCCCGGAAGTAGTCGGCGTGCTGGTTGCACGTCTCGATGACGCGTCGACGTGTCGCTTGGTCCGCGGTGTTCAGGTCGAGGTTGCTGAGGCCGTCCATGTCAAGGATGGAGCCATCGAAGCGACGGGACGAGAGACCGACGGAGGAGGAGGGGCAATGATCGCGTTCTGTTTCAACCAACCCCAATCAGTTAATTCTTGGCACACAAAGAAGACGACGTTTAGCGCTCATTCTCACGATTGTTTCCACCACCACCACCACCACCACCACCGCCGCCGCCGCCGCCGCCGCCGTTGCCGTTGCCGTTGCCGTTGCCGTTGCCATAGCCATCACCATGGCCGACCACAACGCCCACCCCGATTTCGTTGCGCGCCTTATCGGCTTGCTTCTGCTCGTTGCGTGCGAGGAGATAACGCCAGTGCTGGCGTGTCTGTTGGGTCTCGGCGTTGGCACTGTCTCCGGGTTTCGCAAGCTCGGCTCGGATGTGGTCGGCCATCTGTTCGTCGATGGTGCTCCCCGTGGCTCGCGAGCCGGCAATCGACGGGGGGCTGGACCCGGTGAATCCGCCAGGGACATGGGGTTCGCTCATGTCGATGATGGATGGCTGTCGGTCGTGCGTATAGGCAGAGAGGGAATGGGAATTCGGAAACCGCGTGATGGGTTGAAGAATGGAATGAATCCGGTCGGTCGTATGTACAGTAGGAAAGAGAAGGGGAGAGAAGGTGCAAGAGGGAAGAGAAGCGGGGGCTGCAAGAAGCCGTTTGTAATTTGCCGTTCGCCGTTTGTCGTCTTGCTTTTGTGAAAACTCTTCACCTTTGCTTGCTTGCTTCCGCCCTTTTGCTCGGTGATCGAGTGAGCGCCCATCATACCTCATTCTGTCTCTTCCGTCTTCCACCACCACCACCACCACCACCATGTGTCCTTCGAACAACGCAACGCGCCTCTGCGACCAACCTATCAAGCACCTCTCCATGGCTGATAACCCACGCCTGATCTTTGGCGCCTCGTGCAACAAGGCGATATACCAGCATATCATCCGCCACCGCCTCCGCTCCAGTGAGTGCGTTTGGAAGGGTATTGACCAGCTCAAGGCGAAGATGTACCTTGTCCGTGCTGACGGCTCGTCCTGGGGCGCCGCCTTTGACCAGGTTGCTCTCCCGAGACTTGCCAACGCCCTCAAGAGTCGCCACCGTATACTGGTCAAGGTTGGTGCTGCGTCCGAGGGCGACGCGCCTTGGGCCCCGTGGGTTGATGGCCTCCTCCACCCAGACTGGTCGGGCATCGCGGCGCATATCTCCCAAGACGTCGGCGAGGCCTTGCTCGAGAACCTGCCGCAACGACAAGACGCACCCCAGCAACCCCAACAACAACAACAACAAAAACAACAAAAACAACAACAGCCCGAGCGACGGGCATCTCACCACGACGTCTCGACCGTCATCCCACCTTCCGCAATCGTCGAACCCTCCGTCCTTCTCGGGCCCGATGACTCGGTATCCGTAGCAGGCGCTCGTCTACGCCATGACCGCCACCGCCTCCGCCGTGCCGACACCCGCTCCATCGGCGAGATACAAGACGATCTGGTCTTTGGCGCCCGGCGCCTCTTCGAGTGTACAAAGCAGATCAACCGTTTGCAGTTCGACAGGCCACCGCCGCCACCACCGCAACAATACAGCCAGCCTCGGCCGAGACCAATACAAGATGGTGATGTCGCCACGGCGGCAGGCGTAGACACCGACGGGCACAAGGGCTATGACGATAGTGACGGCTCATGGAGACATGCAGTCATCTTGGCGCGCGTATCCCGCTGGCGCCTTGTCAAACGACTCATCAGCCTTGAGAGGGAGCTCGACCGAGCCTGGCGCAACACTCTGCTCGGTCCCGCGGTGAACGATGTTATGCCGCCCTCCAGTCTCCTGGGCGGCATCTGGCTCCACTTCCTTGGTGCTGGCGAGGAGCGTCTCCTCCTGCGGTCTGCTGCTGACACAAATCGCCATGATGACGGCGGCCTCGGTCTGGACGTCGAGAGCATTGCTGCTCTGGCGGTTGACGACAACGGGTTTGATATCATTGTCGAGGACGAGTATGACTGACGCTTCTCTTGCCTTGTCAGCAAGCTGATATAACAAGACGGTACTACAATAGTAGCCAATTGATTCCATCACCCCAGACGTTTGATGATTTGCACCGCTTAGCCTGGTTTCGATCTGGCAGTCTACCTCTGGTCATTCATTGCATTGCCCCATCCCGTGCTCCCTCTGCTTCTTGCGCCGCTCTCGCTTCATATGCTCCAGACATTCGCCAATCTCCTCGAGGCTGAAAACGCCTGTCTCCTCCTCCACTTTCTGAGAGTCCGGTTCATGCCCCCTTGGATATGCCTGCTGACCATAGTGGCGCCTTTCTCCCTGGCAGGTGTCGCCTTCGCGACTACTCTGGTGGCCGGCCTTCACCGCCTGCGAGAAGGGCAAGTGGAAAGGCCAGACGGAGTGGTTCGAGATGGCGTTCTTGATGCCGCCACACCTATCGCCCCCGTGGTTCGAGCCCGCGGTGCACACAGTTGCTGGGTGCGCCTCTTGGGGGTCGGAGTTGGAGTTGGCTTCCATCTCTGTTTCCCTGGCCTGATCTGCGCCTCGTCTCTCGTGGAGCTTGGTTCTTTCACCATCTTCCTCACCCTCGTCCTCGTCGTTATCGTCACCATCACCATCACCATCATCCTCTTCTTCCTTCCCGTCTTCCTTCTCCCCTTTCTCGTTCTCAGCCTCTCCGTTTCCGTTGATTGGCTGCGCTTGAGCTCGGTCACTCGGTATATCATCCTGGAGATCCTACCCCGTTAGCCTCTCGGGGACAGACGAACCAAACGAACAACGGAAAGCAAGAGGTCGATACTCACAGCAGTACAGTCTCGGCGTTCAGGCAGTTCTTTCCAGACCTGCTTGGACAGAAGCGACCGTAATGACCTTTCTGTCGAAACCCAGTTCTGGGGCCACTGCTCCTCGTCTTCGCTCAGCCTGGACATGTCGGGCGAGAGCACCCGAGCGCGTGCCAGGTCGGCTTCCGTGATCATCTTTGAATACTCGTGAGGGGGTTCTTGCGCGTGGAAGCGCTGGAGCTGGCGCGCCCGCAGCTTCCACACATCCGGGAGGGGCTTTGAGGCAGACATATCTAGACCGAGATATTAACGTCGTTCTTGTTGTTTGAATATCGTGGTCGATCCCAGGCATCCAGAGTGCCAGGTTGCTCGGGACCCCTACTTGGATGACTGCCATCCTTATGACATATACTTGGTTGTTTTCTCACGTGCATCTCCTCCCACAACACAGCGCACATTCTCTGTCTGGTATGAAACACACATTATCTTCTCTTCCCTGTCTTTTGCTCTTCCATCATTTTCTGTTTACGACAAGATTCTTCCAGCCATGTCCGTGCTTTTCCCGTTGAAACAATCTCGCCGTTGATCAACCCGACCCGGCCTGCCCCCCTCCCTAATCTCTCACCGTCTGTGTCCGTTTTTGACGAGAGCCTCCCAGTGCCGGCCGCAGATGGATCTCAAAGAGACTGGCCGATCCGAAGCCTGAAGCAAAGGCTCTAGAACCATCTCATTGTAGTGGGCACGCGCCTGGGGATCCGTCAGGAGCAGTTTGATAATGGCCACAACAAGTATGTCCTTCTCGGTAATAGCTGCGCTTGATCTGGCCTTGTTCTTGTTGACGTATGTAGCCCAGGCTTTCCAGAGCCTCTGTTCAACAATTGCACTAGATGTTGACGGTGATGGGTTGGTGACGCCGATAAACTCGTATAGCGTTTGCACCTCAGATGACATGGTGTATGCTTGGACCCTGTGGTGGATGGAGCAGATGTGCTCGTCTACGCCTGTCAACCAACCCCCCTCCACCCCGACGGGAAGGGAGCCTTTGTCAGATTCTGGCTGCTACTCATGATGGGTTCGTACTCTGCTATCATCACTTTTCACTTACTCAGTTGCTTTGACGTCTCGACCACGGTGGCCTTGGGTAGCTGCTGGGCCATTGGCCAAGTGGCCCTGAGAACGAAACCGAGCACGGCCACGGCCGGTACGGCGACAAAGGGAACCCAGTTGACCATGGCGTCAGGGGAGCCAAGCGAAACACGGCTGTTGACGGATGGACCGTTCGGCAATCCTCTTGCAAGGTCGGTCTGGCAATGGAACGGGCGGGTGTCGCTGAGATGTTGCTCTTCTATCCTGTTCTCTCCGGGTTCCCTCGTTGCTTATTTATCTTGGCTGTGTGCTCTCCCTGTTCGAAGGAGAGAATCCCGTGCCGTTGTCATTTGTTGATCATTCATCGTCACCCCGTCTTCCACACACTCATTGCCATGGAAACATTGCCGCCGCCGCCATGCGACCCGTCTCGGCGCCCATCATCCAAGAATGACCGTAGCAACCGCGGCAACGATAGCCGAAACAGCCGAGATGATCCGGATGGCCGAGACATCACAGCAACATCCATGGCTGAATCCAAAGCGCTGCTGAGAAGACGGGTTCAGAAACAACAGCAAAGAGAACAACAACAGCAGCAACAACAACAACAACAACAACAACAACGAGAGCAAGAACAACAACAACAACGACAAGAACACCGATCCAATCAGCAAGGGCAGTGGAAGAAGCCACGCAAGCATGAAGACGCATCCCGGCAGCCTCCCGAGACGAAAGCACCCCAGCGACATGGTCAACGCCCAGTAGTTGTTGTTCTGCAAAGTATCTCCCGTCTTCTGAGGGGCGTGTGGCTTTTATTGCGCTGGCTGTTTGCCCACCCAAAGCTCGTCGTTATCGCTTTTGCCGTCATTGCTGTCCTGTGCTCGGTCGGAAACCAGGCGTCGTCGTCGTCTTCGTCGTCGCCACGTTCGTCCGCCTCCCGGCACAGAGAGGTACTGTCACCCGTCATACCCAGCTTCCCATCCTTCTCGGACGGGATCAGCGACACAGCAGTCGTTGTGGCTGATGTGATTAACGGTGACCCCGACTACGCCCTGTATATCACACCATCAGTGATGCCGGCCCGTAATCTGCTTGATAACGTTGACTCGGCGATCCGGGCCTTTTCACAACGTCTCGTCCAGGAACAAACGCAGTACCTCAGACTCATTCACCGGACTGAGAACTCTCCAGCGTTAGGTCAGCCGCTGCGCAGCGCCTGGCCTTGGACGTACTCGCGACGACAGGCCCAGGCCAGGGATATAGCCCTAGGGCAGGGACGGCAGCTAGGCAAGCTTATTGAGGCAGCCCTCAGCTCACGCAATACGCTCGTGAAGACGCTTAGAAGCAAGCAGACGTTACAGGCCACGCTACACGTCTCTCGTAACACATGTAACTGGGCCAAGATGCTGGAAACCAAGCCTCAAATCGTCGCCGGCTTCGTCGAAAGGCTAACAACATTTGAGCCAGCCAAGGCAGATGGACCGCTGACCAATCATGACGTCCAGGTCCGGGACCTTGTAACTACCGAGGTTTCGCGAGCAAGGGTGCTCTGCTCTGGTTCCAACGTCATGGCCACCTCATGGAAGAGGTTGGAGGAGCACGTGGTCCAACGGGATGTCGAGGACCTTATGTCTGCGAGAGGGCAGGTGCAACATTTGCTGGAGCAAGTTGTTAATGGCTCCAACAATCTTGACCCGGATGAGCTGAACGAGTGGGAGGCCCGCTTGGTGGATATCGCCGTCGCACTTTTGAAGAGCATGCGTCAAGTCTACGGGAGGTACTCGGAAGTTTGATTTGCAAGCACGCTGTAAGGGGGTTGGCTAAGGGCCTTAATTGGGGAAGAACATAGGTTAAATTGATTGAATTGATAGGTATGGGTATTGACTTTCTGCTCGAGAACCTCTTCTTTACACATAGCTCGAGCTCCTCCGATTGCAGTACTGCTTCATAGAGACTGTATTAATGTATATCACCCCTTTAAGCTCTCTACACTATGTTGCTACAGTCCGGCGGCTATCATAGTGCCTAGCGCCATGCTGGTAAGCTGGGCCATTTGATGCTCTATAATGAACGTGGCACATGCAACGATGTTGCGACATCTTTGAAAACTCACTCTCGTCAAGGTCACGTCACTGTCGGGCTGCGCATTACAGTCCAAGCTGCCGAAGGTGAGAAAGGACATCGTCGGGGGTTATCTCCGCCTTGACCGGTCTAGTTGCCTCAAGGCCCTGGGTGGTGGACTTGCGCTCAGCAACCACCAGCATTCAGGTGTGGAAATGAGCGAGGATTTCTCCATGGTGAACCTCACTGCATTTCCTTTGACCATCTTCTCAATACCATCTCTAACGTACTTGTCGATTCCCCCGTATACGTAGCCGGTGGCAGAGCCATGCTTTCCTGTCTTGTCCTTAAAGAACGGGGCCTTGACGTTGATGAGCTAGAGTGTCTAAGCTGTCTTTCTGCCCTTTTTAATGGTAGGCTTGAATTTCTAGTAGTACGCGTCTGGGTTCTTCTTTCTAGTGAAGTCGCTAGTGGCCTTGATTATGTTGGTGTTCTCTATTGTTATTCTGTTAAATGAGCTAGGGGAGGCTATAGGGAAAGAGGTCCCTCCTCTGACGGTTGGTGGCACGGAGGTAGTTATATTCATAGCTCTTGGGAAGGTTGAGGGGTTGAAGCGGTCTGATAGGTTGGGGAGGGCTATTTCTCATATTCTAACTTGGTGTATTAACGTAACATCGGCAGTGTTGTTGTATAGCTTGTCCTGGACTATGGTAAGACTATCTCTGAACCTATTCCTAAACACCTCTAGGCATAACCCTCCGAGGTTCATCCCAGGCACCCCCTTGATTATCTGCGTCTATAGTTGTGAGGGAGGGGACAGAAGAACTATCTCCTGACTTCCTGTACTCATCAGGCGACACAGAACCTTTGGGTTGGATACAAAGGCTGCGCGCATGCTACGCAAAAGCATTGAGACATGATCTCGCTTCACCATGTTTTGAGTCACACGGCCTATTTTTCTGCACGCAAACGTGTACCCCTCAAGAGGTGATACAGTCTGTTGCGTTGGCAGCGTCCAAAACCTACTTTTCAGTCCGTGCGCTGAAAACACACAAATGTGAATTCTGGCTTGATGCCAGCCCATCACGATGGATAACAGTGATGCCAGCCCGGCCGCGATGGGCAACGGCGATGCCAGCCCATCGCGATGGATAACAGTGATGCCAGTCAAACGAAATCAAGGCTAGGTAGCGGGTGACGTACTATCAAGGGGCCTATTGCAGTCCTTGGAAAGATGCCCGTCTGTTACGTCACTTATTTCTTACGAGGCTCAGGGCACTCTCGGGGCCTCGTTGCCGCAGTTGTGACAAGCGCGGCCATCAACCACCCTAAGGGCAGTCACAGGAGAAATAGCCCACTGGTGATAGTTAGTAGTTAATAATACACAAGCAGTGTCAAGGAGGACTTACTCTCATGGCATTTGTTGCACTCGACATCGTCACCGGCCTTGCGAGGCTCAGTGCACTCCGAGACCTTGTGGCCAGACTAGCTGCAAAGGGGAAAGCCTTGACTGAGACGTCATCCTGTCGCAAAAGCCACTATTACCGTTGTTGATAGCGCCGCCCGTACGTTCAGGACAAGGAACCAGACAAGGGAGATTCCAAACCGTTGTACAGCCATCTACACACGGTCGCCTGGAACCGGCCCAGCCAAAGGCGCGTTATTTTGGCGACAAGATGGACACAGTTTCTCCCTTCTCGCCGTCACAGAGAGGAATCCTGCTCGTTCACAGCCCTGAACAGGAGGCTCTAGTGAGGATATGTGTGGTCGCAACACTATGGATTTGATCGGCGGACGGTATGCATCGAGATGTGCGTCAAGGCCGAGGGTGCCACGTAGGCTCGGAGGCTCGGATGTAGGAAGCATTGGAGAAGCGGCAGCCCGTCGGGTCATGTAGGCAAGGGAGACGACTGTTCTATAGAAAGGTTAGCGGTGGCTCCTTCCTGCGTTGCCTTGTACTGGCGTGTGGGGGCTGTATGAAATGCTTCGGGCGCAAGGATGTTAACACATTGGGAGGAACTTGGTGAGCTGGTAGGCTGAGACGACGCTAGACGAGGGGAGGACAAGCAAGAGAGAGAGAGAGAGAGGATGTGCTGATAGACAGTGGAAGAAGGGACAAGAACGACAGATGGGAAACAGGAAACATGGCGTACAATCTTTGGTATGAATTGACTGGACGAGCCACGGACTGCTTGGAGGAGGGGCAGAACTACCAATAGTGGTATTGACGATGACCGAGATGGACGGATGGGAGATATGGCGAGCGGGAACGATGGCAACCTGTCTGTCGGTGCCGCGCGCCCTTGAACGTGGCGACGGGTTGAGAGTTATGGATTCTCGCCCAATTGGGAGACCTCTCGGCCATTTCTTCCAAGACCACGACGCCGCTCGCTGCCAGCTCATGTGTATTGCGGGGAAATTTCCCAGACCGCTCAGCTATTGCCATCGGCACATGTTCCACAGCACCATTGAGGGAAATGGTGACGCGATGCTTGCGAAGGGTCTGTGGAGGGCGGCGATGGTGGCCATGGCTAGGGGGAGAGGTCTGTCGCGAAGTATTATATCGACGAGGGTCCGATTGATGAGGAGAGGGTGAGGAGCGATGGCGGATGGAACTCGAGGTATGGATCCAAGTTGTGGATTTCATTGAGAATCAGGAGATGGGAACGGTCATCGGGATGTTGGGAATCGTCGGCATCCTCGTTTCTGGTGGACGCGCAAATCAATGAGGAAATGAAAATTGGACTAGGACAGAAGCTGCGCGGGGTGTTCGTCGCGTCTCGGATAGTTGGGGGGCAAACGGTGCGCTAGCCGCTGAGGCACACACCAAGGTACCTAAACTTTGTTACCTACACTAGGTGACTAGGTACCTTAATGTTCATACCGGCTTGCCCGCCCCCCGACCCCGCACATGCCTGCTTATCCCGCATGTCGATGGAAACCCCAATTATTGATTTATGCAGTATACAATCGCATGCTAAGCAGTATGACCCCCACCCACCCACACTGAGGAACCAGCAGCGGGGGGGGGGGGGGGGGGGGGGGCATTCCTTCCCTGAGGGCCCTCCTCACTGCAGCCAAATAAGATGGGCTAGGCGGCAGGACTGGTCGGGCACATGCATTCCATGTGGTGTCAGGAGAGATAGAGACAGAGAGATAGAGTAGATCAAGTCGCTAAAGGGGAACCTCGCATGTTCTCATGGCTCTGTTTGGTGTCGGTGTGGTGATGATGGCCTTGGTTGCCAAAGGTCGCGGGACCTAGAATATCTGGACGCCATTCAATTAGAACTCATACAAATAATGAACAAGTAGCGGGAAACTCGTGCTCTACATTGGATTGATTGCTCAAATGTCTTTATCTCTGTAGACAATTGGCACTAGTGGATGGATATCACAGGAGGCTCATGGTTGTGTGGCTGACGGCATCCGCCACACAACCATGAGCCTCCTGTGATAATGGACCTACCTGTTTATGCTTTGCAAAGGACTTTGCCCACGGCAGCAACACGCGAGACCCCCCCTCAATACTAATACTCCATCCACCACCTACTTCTACTTCTATCAGCAGCTTTCACGGTCATAAAAAAAAAGACATTGCATACGCTTGATTGCGGATAGCAAGACACAAGATTTCCTGACTGCATAAACCGACGGGCTGCGGCCGGGTGAGTCATTCAAGGAAACCGAGCGTCCAAGACCCATAGACATTATCCAAGGCAAGAATTGGGGATTGGGGAGTGGTTCTCCATGTAGAGGATATTGGTTTGCTGTCTTTGTAGAGATGGACATGACCCAAGGGAGACTGGCTGGCTGACCACCGGTCTTTATTACGGCAGCTTGACAGACGGGCTATTCTTACTTTGGGGGGGGGGGCGAGTTATCCCTCTTCCTTCAGCAACATCAACCAGCCCTTCTTCTAGGTAACCTCCTATCGCTCTCTGACCTACTAGATGCAATGGCCAAAGGCAGAGGAAGGTTCTCAAGACGTGAAGAAGCCAGCTACAAGCAAGCTGTGCGACAAGAACCAAAGACAATATACGAGTCGCTTAAGTCTATCATGCCACTAAAAAAGACCGTGTTTCCACCATTGACTGTCATCGTCAATTCTCTCACCCAATAGCCTAGCACACGATCAGGGGCCAACAGAAATAGCAACGAGGCAGCGCCTCGAAATCAAGAGGCTCTGTAATTACTCCTTAATCTAGAATAACTTTGCAAAAGAGCCACTATAAAAGTCTGTGTGTGAATATGCCTACAAGTCAAGGTCTCTTAATCGTTGAATCCGGATCTCTACGTCCCGTTTTTCCACCTCTAGCTGTTCTCGTGCGGTGCCCAACGCAGTTGTGCCATTCCGAATGTCACAGAGCCGACGCTTCAGGAACCTCCGCTGCCTTCTCTGCTCTGCAATGCAATTGTTCTCGCATGCGGATCGGTTGGGGAGGTCAAGGAGCTGTCTGATGACATCGCCTCGCTTGCTCACTTCGGCGTTGAGTGCTGACAGCTCTGCAGTGATGGCTTCGGGAGTCTGATTGTTTTGAATGGCTGTAATTGCGTGTAGCACCTCGGATACATCCTCCCCGTAAGTCGCCAACTGGGCAACGCTGCTTGCTGACTTCTCTTTGAATAGCCTAGTCATGGTTTCTTCCCATTGGCGCCGAATAGCTCTCGCCTCCTGGAACCCCCGTTTCGAGAGCTTGGGAAGCTTTGACGTACTGGGCTCGTCAGGTATCTCCACATCCATGTCGTCAAGGTCTGCGTGCAGATTCCAAGGAGCCTCTGTCCCCGATGTTGGAATGAAGGCCATGAGAGTGCGCCGCCAGAGGGCTACATCCACACGGGAAGGCAAGCGCCTCCCGATGATCAAGTAGGCAGAATTGATGAGTACCATGACACCGCAGTCCACGTCGTTTGTTTGCTCGTTACATAGCATGGAAAGCAGACTTGTAACGTTTAGACGGTCAAGGTTCATTGACAGTAGACTGACGGTGCGCTCTACGTCTGGTTTCCAACGGTCCCAGTGACGCGAAAGGGAGTCGTAGACATCCATTGTTGGAGATTGCGCTGCCTGGACCAGGAGAATCCAGTGCTGAAAGCGAGGGACATGAATAGGCACCAAGAGGTTTCTTGATCGCTCGATGATCGTCGAATAAGTTTCGTTGCCTCGCTCTGCTGTCGTGCAGTAGGTCGGAAGCATGCCAAAGTCGCCGGAGTGTAAAGCACCTAGTAGCAGATGCAGGCATGTGTTGACTGCACTATCGTTTAGTCTTGTACCCGGCGCCAAGGTAACAAGCAGCTCTGGGCTGAGCGAGGGTGTCTCTGTGTCCGTAGTATCTGTCTCAGACAGTGTTGTTTCATCCGTTGATGTCATGTCAACAGGGGTGAGTGGTGACGTTTCCTGATAGACTGAGGTGTGCAGGGGAGCGGTGCCGGCTTCGGCGACGAGGTCTCGATGGAGGGCCTCTGCGTCTAGTTCGGAATGGACTGGGGCTCGAGCTAGTGACTGGTAAAACGACTCGTCGATGGGCGCCTCTTGATCTACAAGAGGCAAAGGATGGCTATGAGAGACGTCGCTCATGTTGTGAGGTTTGGGTGTCAAGTCAGGCTCGATTCCGTGATGCGCCTCTGTCTCGAAGTCGGATCTGACGTCAACGGCTGCGTCCTTGTCAGAACAAAACGAGAGAATGGGCTTATGGAAGCCGGGCAAGATAAGGATAACCTACTTGTGGAAGGAGGAGTGGCGAGCAGGGCAAGGGCTTCAAATGAACCACTGCCAGTGACGATTGAATAAGAACCGCGCTCTGTTCTTGGAGTTGCATAAAGAGACTTGGCTGGCATGGAAGGGCTACGAATCAGAAACGGTGTTGATAGTAGGTCAAAATCCTCAGCCTCGTCCTCAACTTCTCGCCCGATTTGCGTCGTATCTTCAGCGATCAACCTGATGCATTCGTCGCCAGCCATATGACTTAGTTCCCCTTCGTCTTGGCGGCTGGTGGTGTTAGGAGCCTCGTCGCTGGCACTCGGAGAGTGACTGAGGTCGTTTGGTTTGCAGTCGACCAAATTCTCGGCAGTGCTCTCTGGGTTGTTTATTGGAGAGACGGGAACTTCAGCAAGAGTCTTGTAAGACTCTGCGTCAATTATTTCGTTGGCGCGGACAACGTCGCTGGGAACCCATGTACTGAAGCGACTGACGCGACTAGGGGCCCTGCTGATGTCCTGTCTCTCTTTCTGAGCCTGTTGCAAGGCAGAAATACTAGTATCAAGGTCGTGGGAGGTTGCCAGACGCTTGAGGTGAGAGAAGAAGCGTTCGCTTTGGACGTTGTCGAACAAGGCTAAGAGACGGTCAGGGGCAACGTTCTACGTGACCGAAATCGACTTGATGTAGTAAGAAATGTTGGAGTGACGTCGCGGGCCGGCAGCGTCGAGGACCTTTTGAATCGGGAGGGGAAGAAGGGCGATTAGATGTTCTCGCGAGTGAGTCTTGCTGTGTCGGCGGACGATGTCCTCGAAGTGGAGGCTCAATTCCTCAAGATTCTGAAGCTGGCTTGATGCCTTTTCGGCGAAAAGGTCTAGGTCTTCTTCGGCAGAAAGCAGCGGCGTCTGGGGCCGTGACTTCTTGGATGTGCTACGAGTGGGCCGCGTCATTTGGATTATATTGTCTCTGCGTACCTATATGACGCCAAATGCTAGAAGTAGGCTATGCCTGTGGGAGAAGAAGAAGAAGAAGAGGAGAGACCAAGAAAGAAGTAGAGAGGAGGGAGAGGTGACATAGACCAAGAATGGAAAAGAATCGTCGGGGGATAGAGTCAACAAGGACCTTTCCGTAGGTACCTAGGTACCCTGAGTTGATATCATGATCTAACCTAGGCCTGAGGCACCTTGGCAAGGGGTCAAGAAGGCATGATGTAATGGAGGGAGGAAGAGGGGGAAGGAGAGTGAGCCGGCTGGGGGCTTTTATGGCAGGAACCTGACTTGGGTTCCTACGCAACTTCCTTGGCTAGTTTTGTACTGGTTGTTGTGTAGCTAGCCTACGCAGCTCTTGTCTTGCGCAAGGATATAGGTACCTGTAATTGCTGTTGAACATGTGGCGTTGTCAAGACTTGCCTAGCGTCATGCTTCTGGGTTTTAGGGTCATCAGCGACTCTGGTGTCGTTCACTAAGCCTCAGGGACTGGTCCCAATATGTGGGTTAGTGCAAGACAAGGAACCAAGGCAAGGGGAGTACGGAAGCTAACGGCCTAAACAAAGAAGAGCCATATGGTAGCGTACGTTTTGAAAAGTGCGTGATTCAAACGAGGTTTCTGGGCGTCTAGTGTTGGCTGCATAGCTTTTGACCTAGCCGGCTGTTGGTTCCGTAACAAATTGCGCGGGAGAGTCGGAGTCGAAGCTCGAGGTCGGGGTCCTTGGCGGAAAGTCTTTGTGAAAATAAGGTTTCAGAATCAAGAAGCGAAGACGAAAAGTGCGAACGAGGTATAGACAGACTGGGCTGTACCAAGTCTGTTTGAACAAGGGGGCACAGGGCATAATGGCTTCTGCAGGTACACACTGTAGGAGGACCTCTCTTAACATTCAGTGGGGTCGACTCCTGATGTCGGTCAGACATCTGGACACTACCTTGGGTTGGCTTTGCAGGGCCTGCATCAAGACTCAAGCCGCAGGTGATAAAAGCTAGATTAAGAAACTTGGGCTGTTCTATATCTCTTCTGCGTAGGTTTCTTGTCGTGGTTTGGTGACAGACGCTACTTATCTTGGTGGAAGGCTTCCGTGGGTGCTTCCAGTCATGATTTCACTCTTTTGGTTGCTCAAGATGGAAGGACGACCCGGATTAATTCGTGGAGAGGAGCTATTGTATCGTGGCCGTCGGATCTGGAGTAGGCGTTGGGTGCAACTCTGTTCCAAATATGCAGAAGCACCGGCGAGAGTTCGGGGAATTGAACCTCAACAACGAGATCGTTTCACCACGCCACGAACTCGCATATAAAACCATCTTGACTTCTCCTCTCCTTGAACCCAAGAGAAATTTCCCAGGAGCATATGTGACATTGTAAACTTTGGATAAACGTAATTCCGTACACTGCATCTTACAAAAGGATCGCCTCGCGCACCGTTCCGGACCAGCTGGTCTTCCCGACCCAAGCCAGAGGCCATTACCATTACGTAAGATGTCTGATAAGATGTCTGACAGACATCCTGCTCTGGCTGGTCGCGTCAGGAGGCAAGTGCTGCCAAATCATCCCCCCCTGCCTACCTAACAAGGTCCTGTTGTGAAATCAACGTCATCCCTTATCGCTGCCTCTATCATCCCATGATAGCGAACGTCTGAATCCTTGATTCTTCACACAACAACAACGGCGGCAGCAACGGCCTAGACATTCCTCTGTAGAAGCTGATGCAAATTTTCCATGACAAGGCTGGTACAAGTAAGAAGCAGGTGCGTCAGGCATCGAGAATGAGCATGGCGACGACAGCCATTGCGTTTCTGATAGATTGCCCTTTGACGCCTCTGAGCTCACATGGCATGAGGAACCAGCAACAGCAGGCGGTGGGGTTGCAATTTGGCATTCGCAGTGAAGTCCACAGGCGAGCGATATCTGATATTCCAATTTACATATGACGGGTACTTCTTCCCTCCACACTGACTGACTGGCTGACTGATCGATGCGGATAGTGAGACATATACGGCTCCAGAGACGACTCCATCACTGCCTCTCGCCACTCGCTTGCTTGCTGCGCCGCTACCCGGTATCTACCCTGCCCGTGATGCCTGTTTGCTAAGATCGGGAGATGGTTGGGCTGACAAATTCATGGATCAGGAGCTCATGGTGGCGGCGGTTAAAAAAGTTGCTGCAGGGACCTTGTCATGATGATGTGGCCGAACCAATATTGATCATGTAGCGAAGCATGGTATCAAAGTGCAAGATGCAATGGTGGATGGCATGCCTGGCACGCACTTACGGCAAAGCAGCTTTGTCTAACCATGTGCAGCGTAAAAACAGTGAAGGGCAAAACCTTTCTCGGCCACAGTGTGGTGTGGTTGGCTAGTGCTGAGAGAGGAAGGAGGAATGGATGGCAGTGGTGACTTCCATACACTCCCACCAGCCACACCAGCCAGATGTCTGTCAGACATCTGACGGATATGGCGCGGACAGCCCCATTGCACCCCGACATCGTGCAGCTAAACCTCCTGAAAGGCCACTACCACTGCCTCCTACACTTCCTAGGCCTGATACTAGGACAGGTATCAAGGACAGCGACCTGAGCTAGATACTGGAGGCGGCAACATGGGCAACCAATAAGTGCTGTAGCTTCTAGGGACCACGTGGTGGGCTGCAGCTGGCAGGGGACCGGCTTACACTTGTATAGGTACGTACTTGTACAATGTACGTTCCCTCATTCCATTACCACGTGGATCGTGGAGCCTAGCCACATGGACCCACTCCTTTCGCGAACGATTTTGGTGCAAAGCGTTCGTCAGAGAGACTCCGTGCGCAATCCATGCGCCACATGAACAGAGAAACATCTAGGCGAGGACCGGTGCCTCATGCCACAACATCATCTTGTGTTGTGCGTGCAATGAGGTGCGCCCGGCTGCTGCAACCGACCAGGATTCTCTCATTAAGCGATTCTGGAAGTGCCTGAACATTCCATTCCAGCGTCGTCTTTATGCCTCGGCCACACAAATGTTCAATTCCGCCTACAATCTAATGATGCCCTGTTGCCCTTTAGACTGGGAATTGATCAGCCTCATACATCTGCTCGGGCCGCTCGATTGACACCTGCATCCCATCCGTGTCGTATATGCCATAAAACACGAGAACCACAATGCCAGATTTGACAGTCAATACGACGGAGCGACGCAGACTCAAGCCATTGAAGAGAGGTCTCCCGGCCCACCAAGCGACACGACTTCCTCGTCGTTCTGCGAGACCAATGGCTGCATACCAGACCAAAACAGTCATGGCCGCAGCGTGGGTTATAGGACAATCCGTGTGTTCCGCAATGTCCGTAATGACGAGGGGGCCTTTAGACGTCGACAGGAATGCCACAAGCTTCATTGCTTCGTCTTCGGTCCATAAATTGACCTATGCAGGGAAGGCAAGTCAGCTTCTTCCCTCAATGCCATGTATGGTTGTTCGGTGCAGCAAGGTTTTCTTTGCTCTTTGTGTCTTGGAAGGACTCCCATGGGATGCATGTCATGGGAATGGCTTACCGGCTCGGGTGGAGGAGTAGCGGGAAGCGAATGATTGTCGTCGTCTGCGTTGTCGTTGTCGTTGTTGTTGTCGTTAGGCGCCTGGGATTGGGACCTGCTTTCATCTCGTGATTTCAATGTCGAGTTTTGCTTCGAGAGAATCGTCTTGTATTCTCGAATTACGTGAGCCGAGACGCGGTGACTGCGAATCGATTCCAAAGGAAGGCGAGCGTGATGTGCCAACGTTGGACAGGCGGACGGGAGGAGAGCTGTGGGCAACAGCAGATAATGAGGGCGGAGGCGGGGGCGGGGGTGACGACATCTTTTGTTTTCTAGAAGATGGCTGTCAGTCCATGTAAGTAGATCAAAGAGTCTATGTGTTGTCTAAGTGGACGGTTTAAGAGAATCAGCGCATGTATACTTACATTGACTGATTGGTGGGATGCAACTTGGAATGTGAGTGAGTGTTGCGACGAGTGAGTGGTGTTAAGTTGAGTGAGTGAGAGATCGGCCGGGGTCGAGTAAAGAAAGATGTGAGTGAGTGAGTGAGTGAGTGAGTGAGTGAGTGAGTGAGTGAGTGAGCTAGTGAGTGAGGTTTGACTGAACAGGACAAGCAGTGACGTGACGAGGCCTGCCTTCCTGAGGTACTAAGTTGTTGATTGCTGAGGACTAGGGCACACAGTACGCACCAAATGATACGTACGGTAGAAACCATCAATGCCGTCCTCTTTCTACGCCCTCGCCCTGAGCAAGTGTAGCTTCCCCATTCCTTGAAAGTCAGCCAGCAGAAGAAGAACTAACCTATTCCGCTAGTTTCTGCCGTTTTTTTGTTTTCTGTTCTCTATTTTCCTTTTCTTTTTCTTTGTGTTGTCCTCCCGTCTGTCCGGTTTCGTCTGTTCGGTTCCTGTTCGGTTACGCCTTGTCTCTTTGGTTCTGTTGGTCTGTCTGCTGTGTTTGTCTCTCTCTCTTCTTTAAGATGAGTGGAAACGGTCGTTTCCCAGCCGAGGGCGGAATGAATATAAGCGTTGCTTTAGTTAATAGATGTTGCCGACATCCTGCATCATGGATCTCAACTTGCTCTATCTTAATCTATGTCTGGCTTTAATGCGCATCTAGATACATGAACGCTGCACACTTTCACCAAAGGTTATCTAGAAGCCCAAACATGGGTCTAATCATGCTTTCTAGGACTACATCAACGAGTACCCGTTCCTCCAGCACCCGACCACGGCCAACGAAAACCAATGGGCAACGGGGGCAGCAGCAGCCATCTCGGGGCACCAGACGGCCGCCTTCATTCACCACCCGCGGAACCACGCCCAGGGAATCACCCAGTCCCTGAAAGATCAGGGCGTCACGCCCTCAAAGTCGCAGAACCAGGTCCAGGTCCAGGTCCACCTGGCATTCCTGAGGGATGCCTACGAGAACGCGCAGTGGCACCACCCCCACCCGTGGACGTCTTGACGCCACTGGTCACAATGACCAACCTCTGCCGCCAGCACGTACCGGGACAGCCCCCGTACCATCTCCTCTGGGGCCCCCATGGCTTCGTTCTTCAGGCAATCCGAGCCCACCCCCATGGCCGCCTCACAAGGGCGACGGCCTCTGACGGCCTCCGGCGCCTGCGCCAAGCTTTCCAGCTGCCGGAGCCACCGAGCCGCCGTCGCAAGACCCCCGCCGCCTCCACCGCTGCCGCCGTCGCCAACACCACCACGCCCGACCCCGAGGTCCCCCGCGGGGCTTCTATAGCGGTCCCAGCTCCGGGTGAAATCTCTCCCCCTCTCCCCTTGTCCCGCGGCCCGCCGCTTCAGCCCCTCCCTGGTCGAAACGAGAAGAGAAGAAGGAGAAGCCAGCCGCCGCCGCCCGTCGTCAGACCCCCTCCCCCCCTCCCATGCCCGAGGACGGCAACGAGTCCGATGACAGCGCGACCGGCATCGTCATGCAGCTCTTCTAGCAGCCCAACCTCCCCCTGGCGCCGTTGTCACGCAAGTACAAGGCCATCAGGGCCGAGGGGCTGGCCGCCCACGCAAATGAAGAGAAGAAGCGCAAAGCCGCCAAAGCCCGCCAGTTGAACAAGGAGAAGAAGAAAGCCACCATGCTGGCTAAGAAGGGAGAAGAAGAAGAAGAAGAAGAAAAAGAAGAGAAAGACGAAGAAAAAGGCTTGGATCTCGAGACCAAGAAAGAGATCGCCGACGACATTGCCACAGCGGCCGCAAGGGCTGCATCTAGGGTGGCCAAGAGGAAATGGGGCCATCTGCTTCAACCAGCGCGCCGAGGGGTCGTGACCCGGCGGGTCAAGTCCAAGGCTAATGAGGCCGTGATGAAGACCATTTAATATTTTAACCATGGCCAGTAACCCGAAAGACCAGTCCCAATTCCGTCGACGACGAACCACGGAGGACAGAGTTCGGAATGCATTGAACAACGGCGTGACGCCCTCCTTCTTCCGCTGGGTCATGCAGGCGCACCCCCAGTCCGGCCTCCTACCTAACGATGCTACGATTGATTCAAAAGACGCGACGGACATCGAACCCTTCCGATATGTTCGTGGCACCAGGGCTGTGAGTCATTCCTCGGGCATGATCGGACCCTAGATGTCCCGTGCTATTTTTTTCTCTATTTCTATGCTTCACAATATGCCTTTTTCTTTCCTTCCCCTCATTCTACAAGCTTATACTAAGAGAATACATGATTACAGGACTACCCCTTTGATATACTAGATGACGACGATAAAGAATGGCAACAAGGCTTGACTGCCGACGACCTGGCTGGGGCCAAAAAGGACATTCTTCCGAGGTTCGCCCCTGAGCAGTGGTTGGACGACGGTGCAATCACACTCCTTCTCTAAGAGGTAGTCAAGAGCAGCAACCGTTGCAGTATCTTCAATACATACCAACAAGCTTCAATTAGCTATAATGCGAACGACCCCAACAAGCTCTATCGTACCAAGCGCCGTATGGACTTGATAGTTACAAGGAACGCGCGTGGAAGAGTATGCGCCGGTTGCTGGATCTCGTCTTTGACGAAAGCATCAACTTCTCCCCTCCCGTGGTGTAGCATGTAAGGATACAAAGCTATCCACAACCAACAGAATGTACTTGTGCAGTACTGACAATATGATGTCATATATAGGCCCCTCAGCAGCGAAACGGTTACGACTGTGGTCTCCATGTTATCCGCAACGCCGAGATAGCTACGCGCCCCGCCGGCGTCGACGCCGACCTCCCCGCCCCACCTGTTGAGCCGGACTTGCTACGAGCGCACTACCGCAAGATGGTCAAGGACATGACCGTTGGTTGAACGATGTCTCTTTTTTCCTTGCGTGTTTTTTGTTGTCAGATGCCATGGCTGAAGCCGATGCGTTGGTAGTTGTCTTTTCTTTTTTGTTATCTTTCTTCCTTTTTGTCTTATGACTTGTTCTGCTGCCCCGACAAGAGAGTTGGTGGCTAAATGAAACAAAGTGATTTCACTATTGTTTCCTGACCGGAGCCTTGATGCGTGACGGCATCTTGTTATCTGTGTGTTTAAGCACATGACAACTTCTCCCTCTACTTATTTTTCTTAGCACGCACTGTTCGTGTGGGTGGCGTATGCTTTTCCTACTTGTAAAAGTGACTCTACGACAATGCACGAATTGCCAGGACAGTTATCTGGATGAACAAAGCGCTTCTGATGGGCAGAAATGATACTTTGGTGAGTTACTCCATGTGCTATGACCTGCCTGCCTTGGACTGCCTAATACTGCGAGTCTGCGACAGAGGCTTTGATTGGTGTACAGATGTTGCTAATCCTCACGGGGGCTCATTGGAGCGCGTTTTGTACTTCAAGAACTCTGAAAGCAAATCCCGTTGCAGAAAGATAGTTGATAGAAACTATCTGTGGATAAGACACACGACCCATTGTGACGCCAAACATCTCTTCAGCACTTAGGTAGCGTCCAAATTCAGCAGAAAGCAGCTACTGGATGTTGTCTATCAGACTACTTCGCCAAGTTCAGTACCGACAACTCGGGTTCCCAGAGAACCTTGCCTCTAGCGCAGCCAAACGTCTACTCAGCATCCGTCTCTCTGGCACATTACCTACTGCCATGGTGTAATCCTTCATACTGATAGAGAAAGAATCTTCCCAGTTGATTGTGGCTGGATGAAAGTGAGAAGAGTGTCGAAAAGCTTGGTCTGAATCGAGCAGGTGGTCCAGGAAGGGCAGCAGAGCGTTGGCGCTGGCAACCATTAGAGCGGTAATGCCGTGCGTACCGTGTTGTCCAGTCGCCCGGTCGGCGCCCCAATCGACCAGAAGCGCTGCTGTATCGAGTTGGCGGTGCGCTAAGGCGATGTGTAAGGCTGGCGCCCACGGTAGATCGGTCGGGGCCTGCACCGGTCTGTTCTGGAAGTGGACCTTGAGATGCTGTGCGGGACAAACGCAAGGTTGGATGGCGGGAAGATTGATGGGGTCCATGTCGCCTCCAACAGCCAGGTCTTGGACCAAATGCGGCCATAGCACTGATTGCGTCAAGGCGGCAAGGTTCCGGCGTTTGAGAAGCCAACGGACAACTTGGGTGTTGCCATTGAGGGCAGCGACGTGAAGCGGAGCCTTCAGGGCATGCCCGACGGCGAGATGGGGAGGCCAGGGCCAGTGATGGCGGCAGGCGGTGCTAGGTACAAGAAAGTAGGACCAGATGTGCTTGTGTTCAAGGTTATCAAACTCAGGAAAAGAACTTTATTGCTAGACGCGGCGGCTGCAGGGCTGCCCACAACACCACAGGGGCCGCGGCGTCCCTGATCTCTTGTTCGCAACGGCTTGAATGATTGCTGATGACATAGTCAGCTCTGCAGAGGCCTGATTCTTTGTCTGGCTGTGTGGTCGCGGATTCTGCGAGTATCGTGATCAATCGCGAGGCGAAGCATGCGTGGTGCTGTCAAGGTCGAAAGAGCTTTCGAGGTAAGGCAGAGGGCCCTCATCGTTGCAAAATCATCGGTCTTGTGTATAATCAATCGGAAGATGTCGCAGGGGAAAACGGGCCTCATGGTTGGTTGACTTGGGCCAAGTGAGTTGATGTTGGCAGAAGGGGACGAGGATGTCAACAAGAGAATAAGAAATACGATGAAGGAGCGAAGATGAGGTTTGCGGAAGGCGGTTGTCTATTCACCACCTTCCTTCAACTGTTGGTTGGCGCAGTCCACGTGATCTCCGCCAGGCCGGTACGGGCAGCCTCTTGGAGATAGACACCTTTTGCTTGCCAGTAGACATTTTCTTCTGTACACATCACAGATACCAGAATCATGGCGATTTCTCAACCGCCGTAGTTAGTAAGGTATTGCGCTACTATGGGCTAGTGATCGTACACTTGGAACGAGATGGCTGCTTTAACCTGACTGAAGCAAGTGAAGGGTTAACAAACTCGACTTTCCAAGTTGCAACAACTGTAGGACCAAACTCATCCTAGTATTTGTTGTCTGCCCTCTAGTCCGTGAGATCATGTTGTATTCTTTTGAGTTTCAACCAACATTTCAGATTTCTTGACCTACTAACTTAACATGTGAGTTGAGAGTAATTAGATGATTCTGTGATTTCTTCCATGTTCCCACCCAACTTCTCTTGAGGACGCATCGGATTAATCTTTCGAAGGCAATTAGTAGATAATAGCAAGTGAATAGAGGGTGGAAGCTTGGAGGCAAAGGCCATGACTTGCGAGCCAACGTTGCTGTCTAGGGAAGGGTAAGTAAGTATCACTTGTTCTGGCTGTGAGAGTTCAGGCTGCCGTAGTGGTTAGCGTACGTTAAATTCCAGCTGACATGAGTTGGGCGATTACACAGAGGGTTCAGGGGTCTCAGTGCACTCCCACTACGCCACTCCACTGCACACGCAGTACATGTACACTGAGTACTCTGTATCCGTACACAGTACGGAGTACCTCAGCCGATAAGTGGCCCCACCATTCTTATCGATTGTGTTGCCCAGAACTAGGCAGAGCGAAGCCATAGTTTGAGCCACAAGGCCCACTTCTTTTGCGAACGATTTTGGTGTAAAGCGACCGTCAAAGAGGCTAGTGCTGGCTCCCTGAATGTGGCGTGGCCCTTGGTGTGGCATGTGCTCAATGCATGCATGTCCTACCATACACACACACTCGGCCACATTTGACGACAACTGCATTCCCAGACCTGTCACAAGACGTAATACCCCGCCGACAGACGTGTCAGAACTCAGCCCTAAGAGCAGCACTGGGCCGCGCCGCATCATGCTGCGATTCTGTGGAAACCACAACGACGGGGCAAACCGCATCGGGCATGCCTTACTACATAGCATGTATAAACAATCATGGTGGACCTTACATCCGAGATTTGAGCAAATAAACAGAACTTGGACGAACAAAAACAAACACGACCCCCTGTTATAACAACAATGGTTCCATATTTGGTAAATCCCTGAAATGCCCCTATGCCCCGTCCACCTTGTTGCCATCAGAAGAAGCCTGCTGTTCTAGCTAGATTTCGCGCAGCTGGTGATCGACCTCGACGGCAGCCAAGAGATGCTTGCGCTGAGAGCCCAGGAGCTTCTTGACCCTCGCTTGGGTGGCGGAACACGAGGCTCCGTTGGTTTGATTGCCTTGACGCGTCCATAATGTCGCCGCCGACGTCTGCTGATGCTGACGCTGTCCTTGAGGTCGGATGGAGAAAGGCGGAGGCAGGCTAAACTGATTGTCCTGTGCAGTATGCTGCGGCTGCTGTTCTTGTTGTTGTTGTTTTTCATGGTGATGGTGCAGAGGACGATGGAAACTCTGGGGTTATTCTTCTCCTGCTGATGACCTAACTTTGAATGGATTTTACGCCACTGGTCATTAGAAAGAAGCATCGCCAGGGCTTGGGGGCCAGGCGCCGGGGCGACAGCGTTAGCCTCTCACGGTCTGGCAGTAGTGGTAGTGGTAGTGGTGGCTATCTTTGACTGGTGGACAGCACTATTGCGGCTTTAAAGGACGTTGGATTGGCTATTCGAGCGATGTAGATGGCGACGCTGTTGTCTACTTCCGTTGTGTAGATGGGAGCTTGTTCAGTAGGGGTGTTGTTAGGATACATGACGATGACGATGGTGGTGATAACCCAAAAGAATTGCAGCATGTTGATGCAGCAATGGTAGACTATTGATATTGATGTTTTGGCTGAAGCAGAGATGAGATACATATACCTATTTTCATTGCCACCACTGAACAACAAGATAATAATAGTGCAAGTTGATTCGCCATCTTTAGCTATAAGTTAGACCAAGGGAGAGAGGAAAGACGCAACTAACGGTTGGCGGGCCAATATTCATAGTGAGATGTGACGGCCGTGTATTCGCTCTCATCTTCTCTCCATCCCGTTCCTTGTCCTCTGTGCTGCATCATGGCATTCATTTGGTCCATCTCCCAGCCTCAGAATCAAACACCATCGTTTTCAGAGGGGTCCAGGACAAAATCGCCCGAGACTGCCCATCCGGTGTAGCAAAGCTAACAATCAGAAGCCAAAGAATAGCTGGTCCATGGACTGCGAAATGGACTGTTAATATGGCAAAGGGACTATAAAACACGGCTGGGGCAGCCACTCTCATCCGCCCGCACTCTCCTCACTCGCCAAAAGCGCTCTTCTCATGTCGTATCCCTTTTCGCAGTGACACACAGAACAGTATAAAATTATCAAGAAACAAAGAAGACAACCAACCGACAACAACATGATGAGATACCCTATTATGGCGGGTCTGGTATGTAGCTTTGTATATGTTGTTGTATTCTGGCTTGCTTGACTGCATAGTCTATCTTTGCTGGTGCCTATTATCAGTAATCCTAATTGCCAGAGTAAGTCAAAGTTCCCCTGTCCCTAGAGTCGGGAAAATCACAGACGTGTTGCCGCGGAAACTCTAACAAGTTAATCCTTTTCCCCCCTGTTCTCACAGAAGCCACTGCCTATATCTATGACATATGCTAGGACTACCTGCCCTTAGCTCAGCAACGCAGGTCAAAACGCTGTACAAGGCCTTGGGCTTGGACGCCGTTCGGAATCCAGGCGTTGCAGACATCTGGCTGGCGCTGCGGGACCAAGTCGAGGGAAATTACTACGCAAATGGCGCTCCCCTGGACGACGACGGCGACGACGGCCCCTTCGTCGGCTTGCTGCATAGAGATAACAAGGTGGATTAGGGTGACAATAGTAAGCTACGACGAGATCCACCTCCGCCGACCCCGGCGCCCCAGGCTACCGACGTTTGGGCACAGATTGGCATGCTTTTGATCGACAGCAAGCTGCGCACAACGTACGACCAGGCCTTTATGCCCTTTCTGACGGGACTGGGGTCGATTGGACGGCAGCGCTGGGCAGGACGTGTCGGTGGAATGAAGAGCAATGACGGGGCACAGGTGGATGGATGTATGGATGCTTGGTTTATGTTGAGATAGTGAGACGGCCGCTGCATAAGACCTCCTTTTTCCCTCTTTCTTTCTTTCTTTCTTTCTTTCAAAATAATCGAGCGAAGCGACTGGGGTAGAGGCTAAGCTTACTAGTACCTTAGAAGACCTTGTTCGCCTATTGAGTACATGGACCATACGCCTTCCACCTGGCACATCCCATGAATGACCATGGCCCACCATGTCGTTGCCCGCGGTAAGTTTACTGTGTACTAATGCGTTATCTTCCTAGGACGTAACTGCTTCATCTCCCTCCCTGTTCTTCCCATCCTTCTCTCTCTCTCTCGCTTCATCCCAAAAGGCGTGAACCACAGAACTAAACGGCTGCCTCTGTTTTCTCCACCTTGCGAGCCGTTAGGGCAAGAAGATAAGCACTTTCTGGTCACGCCCTCTGGGAACAGTATGCCCGTATGATCCCAAGACTCTACTACGCTAATAACCCTCTACACCCTTACAAAAGTCTTATAACTGCTAAAGATTACGCCTGCGCCAAGTTCCTGTAGCCCAAGTATGAGCTCCTAGCTGCTGTCCAAGACGACGACAACGGCGGCAGCGGCGGCTGCGTCAACGAAGAAACCAACAATAATGGCAAAACGACCCAAGAGATCGCGTGGCCTAAACAATAGGACAACCGTAGGTCTCTGGCGGGTGCGCCGTACCGTACATAATGGAAGGCCTTTGCCACCACCCACAGAAAAGAGACGGTTCGTTTTCTCCCTCTTCTTCGCTCGTCCAGGCTGGCTCTCTTGCTCCCCCATCTAATAAACTTGTTGACTCCCCCTTGGCTGACCTGGGCAGAAGAATCAAAGAACGACCTAGACGACTGAACACCTGCCCCAAAACCACACCAGAAACCACCCTTAGGATCACAGCCGCCTGCAACAGTACATCACAGGCACAACAATATAGACTCGCAGGTTCCTCTAAAGGATCTTCAACACCGAACCGAGCTCGACCAACACCCTACGGTGACACCTGCCATCGTTAGGCCCGACAACCACTGTATTCCCAATTGCCACCCGCAGCAAGCCGACAACGCTCAGGCTGACCCTCCAAACAGCCTTCCGTCGCAGGAGGGATTGAAGCTGCCCCCCCACCTGGCCGAGCATCACAGGGTACACAAGGTTCTAACAGTCTCAAAACGGAATCACCGGGTGCAACCTCGTCCTAGTCCTTGTCGTTCTGGCCAATGTTTCTTTAATCACGCCGAGCGGGTGTAGTCGGGATCGAAGCAGCCGCCATGTCACTCGATGCACAAGAGACCTCGGGTCCAGGCTTTCCAGACGCGCTCGCCATCCGTCTGGCGCACGAGGCCCAGAAGGATGGCTTCTGAGGCACAGCGAGACAGGCCGGGCTGAATCTTGCAGTAGGAAACAAGGTCCCAGGCGGCGCCCCAGGACGTGTTGTCTGAGCGGACGAGGTATAGCCCCCGGGCGACGCGATCCCACTGCTTGAAGTCGGCGGTGGTGGGAGAGAGCTGGAAGAGGATGACGTGCTGCCATATGCGGCACTTACAGCCGGGGGCGAAGGAGATGTGGGTGTCGGTGATACGGAGGTGTTGGACTTCGGAGCGGCAGACGTGCTGTGTGTGATGCCCACGTCCGCTCAGCATACAGACGAGGCAAGAGAGGTTGGTGAGCATTTGGATATTTGACTGACCTTCTCGCTGTTGGGCGGGCACATGGATGACGAGCGGCGGCGACAAAAACGACGACGACGACGAACGGTGGGAAGTGGGAAAGGACGTTAACATGTGAGCTTTTGCTGTTGTTGTTGTTGTTGTTGTATTATTTAACGCCAGGGACGTTCCTAAGCAGGACAAAGGGCGCCTGGGGAAGCCAGCTTCTAATATACACGTTAAGTATACAATGTCCACTAAACTACAGTTTCCACTAGCCTATTATATATATCTTTAGTTAACTATATCTAGGAGTTTTAAACTATTATACTATTATTATTATTATTGGTATAAGTAGTTCTTTAGTAACCTAGTTCTTTTTATACCCTTTATTTATTTATAGTTTCTTAACTTTAGCTAAGAAAAGGTTCTTATATATTCTTTTATATAGTACTATTTATATATCCCTATAGACAAGGATTTACTATTACTATTTATAACTATAAAGGAAAAATAAAGAAAAAAAGAAAAAGAAATATTAAAAAAGTTATATATAGTATTTTTATAATATACTAGACACTACTGTTTAGCCCTATAGGTTAAAGGGTACTATAAAAAGAGTATAAAAGTAATTTATTTAAAATAGTGCTATACTCTTTATAGCCTACTTTACTACTTAATAAAGGCTTATAATAGTATAAGTTTATTTTATATTATATATCTAGGGGCTTTATAGCTACTATAAAGTATTATAGTAATAGACTTAGGTATATATCTTTATTTAGGATAAATCTTATTATAAAAGTTATTAAAGTATATCTATTTAATATAGGCTTTATAGCTTACTAAAAGTAAGTATTTTATATATATCTCCTTATTAAACTATAAAATTAGCTATATATATTATACCCTTTAGTAAAAGAAGAGATATACTAGTGTCTTAAGTTATTTATAAAAGTATTTTCTTAATACCTCTATATAGTTAAACTTATTATAATATTTAGTATAGTCCCTATAGCTTATTTTTACTATAATTAGCTAGTATAGTTTTATTTAGGAAAGTATAAAAAGTTTAGGTATTAAGTATAATTTAGTACTTAGTTATAGTTATAAGTATTCTTTTAGCTAGTTTTTTTTTTACTAGGCCTAGAGAGTCTATTACTATTTCTTTTTAATTTTATACTTAATATATATATAAGTTAGAAAGTATATATATAAATTAGCTAAGGCTATAAGTACTTCTTATTATACTAGTTTATTTACCTTTTTATTACTAAGGATATCCTTATGTTCTAGTACTTACTAAATACTAATATATTCTTAATATAATAAAACAGTTATCCTAAAGTTAATAATTACCTTTTATAATAATATTACTAAGGCGCTATCTAGGTATAAGATTATAGTAAAGTTATCTAAGTAAATAGTAATATTATTAATTTACCTTTTAGTATACCTTAGAGCTACCCTTAGGCTAGCTTTAGCTTTTTTTACTTCTATATTAAACACTTTAGTGTTTAATAGTCTTCTTTGTTCTTAGTAAATAAGTATTTTTTTATAGTATACTATATAGTTATACCTTATTTTTAATAAGGTTAGCTATAACCTATTTATATATACTTATATATATCCTATATAAAGCTTTTTTTTTTACTAGGTATACTATTACTTTATATTATTTTTATCTTTTACCTCTTCTTAGGTATAAGTAAATAAGTGTTAGTATAACTTATACTATAGTACTAGTTTTAAGTAACTTAAGGTTACTTTTATAGCCCTAAGTAAGATAGTAAAGTAAGTAATTCCTTTTTTTTAGTTTTAGTTCTTAGCTCTTTAGGCCCTTTATACTAAAGGGTATATTTTATTAAGTTTACTTAGCTATAGGCTATATTATCACTTAGCTATTTTAAGTAGTACTTTAGCTAGTAGAGTACTAAGTTCCTATAGTATAGTTATAACTAGTATAGTCTTTTATACTAGTAAGTAGCCTCTTACTACTTTATTAATAGCTATCTATATTTGTCCTATATAAAAAGATAAGCTATAGCTAACTATTAAGAAGCTTCTTTTTCTATATTTAAGGCTAAGTTGTCCTTTACTTAGGTACTAAACCTCTAATATATAAATTACCTTTAAAATAATAATTATATAAATTACCTTTTATATTAACCTAAGTAAAGCTTCTCTATAGACCTAACTTAGCCTTTTAATATATTTTACTATTATATATACTATTGCTATTCTTTTTATACTATATATTTTAAAGCTTAAGTATCTATTTAAGCAAACTCTTAGCTACCTTATAGTAGCACTTAGGGTTATTCTTTTACTATTATAGTATACTATAAAGTAGAAAAATATATAGTATTATAAGAAGTATATTACTTTTATTTTACTTAGGTTAAATAGAATACTGTTTTTTAGTCCCTAGTATATAGTATTATCTAGGATACTCTATACTTAGTCCTAACCTTCTTCTTCTATACCTCTTATATAGAGTATTATATAGTTATTAGTGTAGCTAAACCTTATATAAGTAGAACTAAATTAGTAAAGGAGTTTAATATAGTAAAGGTATAGCACTAGTAAAGCTAGTAACCCCTATAAAAGCCTATAGTATAGTAGCTTAAGGAAAGTAATATACTTTTTATACTATATTTAAGCTTATCTTTATATTATAAATAAGTATACCTATTTAACTAAGTTATTTAGTTAGCCTTACTTTTATAGTATATAAGCTAAGTATTTACTATTTACTATATTAAAAGTACTTTAGATATTTATTATAACTAAGGTATAGTACTTTTACTAATCTAGTGCCTCCTTTAGATTATATATAAAGGCGCCTATAATATTTATTACTAATTAATAAAAAAGGGCCTCTATAACTTATAAATATAAGATATTTAGTTTAATATACTTTTAAGATATATATTTTATAACTAGCTATTTAAGTTCTTTTACTAGTATAGATAGTAGTAAAATTAGTTATTAGCTCTTAGGTATACTAATGTCCTTATTAGCCTTTAGAATTATTACTATCTCTATATTATAAAAGTAGCTTAGGTAGTATTTAACCTAAAGGTAAAACTTATATAGTTACTATATATATATACTAATATATAGCTATACTACTCTTAGTATAGTAATTATAATCTTATTTACCCTTAGTATAGTGTTCTTAGCCCCTAGGAGTACTACTTCTACCTTTACTAAGGGTAGTTCTTTTTTTTACTAGATAGTTCTCTAAGGGACTACTAGTATAAGTAGGTTAATATTAGTATTAGTATTAAAGTGCTTAAGTAAGTGTTTCTAAAGGACTTTAGCCTTTTTAGTAAGGGTAGTAACTATATACTTATTAATCTATAAAAGGGGTACCTTAAACTAACTAAAAGGTTTTTATTAGCCTATTACCTTATATATACCCTAATTTATACTTATACTATTAATCTAGTCTATTTAGTACTTAGCCTTAGCTACCCTAACTGTCTTTTGTAACTCCTTAGCTACTATTATTATATTATTTTCTTTGCCCTGGTTTTTAGCCTAGTGGTACACTTATCTAGCTTAGGAGTATTCTAGTGTCTACTATACTGCTAATTTAGCGTTTAGCTGTTTCTTGCTAGTACTTGTTGCTGCTTTCTGCAGGAGCCCTGTAAGGGCTTAGGCTGCCTTATCGAGGGCGGCCGCGTCGTTCATGTTGTCTAGGAGCATCCACATGCGTTCCTGTATCTCTGTTAAGAAGCGTCCTAGCTCCTCCGGCGTAGCAAGGGATATTTTTGAGCAATTCTTTGGCAGTAGCCCCTTCAGGTCTGGGTGTGAGCTTTTGCGAGCGAGAGATGACATGAGATCTTGCACGGGAGCGAAACTCCTCAGCACTGCAACCAAGGCGACGGGATGAGCTGAAGGGTCGCGGTTCTGATTTGACGATAAAAGTGTTTGCGGGGGAACGAATCCATCCCATTTCCAGCTATGCTGGGGGGGGCGGCCTTTGCTTCGGGCCCCTAGAGGCGGAGAAAGTGATTCCCCCGTCCTCGAAGCAGTCATCTTTCTTCTCGCCACAGAGATGACAGATGACAGTGACATGGGAAGGAGTTAGCGCGGGAGAATGTCAGTCGGTAACAAAACATTTGGTAGATAGAAGCGGTTGTGGAGGTGAGAATCAACAAGCAACATGGCGTATATTCAATGCCATCGTTGCCGAATGTGAAGAAGAAGAGATGCTGTCAGGGAGCAGGGCAAGTTCGTGGTATGGATTACCTTGGTCCGCTTGGGCCCTCCCGTTTATGTCTTGATCATCTGTAGACCCCCGAACTTGGAGATGTTAGACATTAGTGGTGAACATTGTGGACAAGACGCGGCTAGTGACTGACTGTCTTGGGGGGCATCATCTCCAGGCGCTCGTCTGTTCTGCCCCAGCATTCATCCGGCACGGCGTGATGTGAGAAGACTGGACTTGTGGGAGAAGGTGGCTCAGGGTAAGTTGATTCAGGGGCGGCCGATGAAGTTTACCTGCTCATTCACCCCTCGCCCGTCTCCGAAGGTGTCGGCATCAATAAGTCATCGCTAATGTTGAGTCTTGTCATGATTAGACCCTAGTCTCATCTGTCTTCCTCCTTCTACTCCAAGTCATCCCACGCCAGTGACACCAGCAACCCCAACGACGCCAATAACTCCAGACACGCCAAGACAGCGCCGTGTGAGCACTTCCACATCCACAGCAATAGGCAAATGGACAAAGTTGTCGCAAACGTCGCCGAACCTTTGTTGAGGTGGCTGCTGCTGCCAGTAGAATTTCAGATGGCGTATAGTCCGCTAGGTGACTGCTGACATTGCGCTCAAGAGCTGGGATACTTGGGACGGCGCTTGGGGCGGCCAAGGCCGGACGGTTTGGAGGCATAGAGTCCGGTGATTTGCGGCGAACTACCCGCAGCTGGTTAGCACGAGACGACACAGAGAGAGATGGCATTGAGATGGTTGTACCTTGATCCCGTCTTGGATGTTGGCGACTGGAAAGTTGACGTGGCGGCAACGAGGTGGATGATTAACGTCTAGACGGCTTCACAGACGTACGTAGGACTATGAAACCGAGTTACGGGACGAATTTGATGGCGGAGACTAGCACCTTGGTCCGTTGCGTAGGCAGCTTTGTTGGTTCTGTCGGGCCAGAAAGACCGTGTAGCGTTTTCAATTTGGGTTTGGACGACGAAGAAGCCATTAGAAGTTGTCAGCTCGGCGAATGGATGTTGGAGGAAGTTGACTGGTGACTCTCCAATGCGCGTGCGACGGATGGTGGACGACGGAGGAAGAGTCGAAGTGAGATGAAGTCTTTTCTTATCGGCCGATTATGTCATTACAGCACAGCACCGATAAGACATGTTATCTGCCTCTCAGCTACCAACCTACCCACCACACAACAACGTACTCTAGAGCAATGGAGAGTTATTAGGAAATAAACCCGGGAAACTCGCTGGCCGGGCTTTCCAAAAGGCATATCATGGGTTTTGAGCATCAAGAGCGGCTGCTGTAATCGGTGGCGTGCGGGTTGGCTGCTCTGAGAAACGCGCTGCTCGAGTCTCAACTCGAGTTGCCAGTTAGAGACGGCAAGATGATGAACTTTAATCTCGTTGTTTCACCATTACATGAATGTTTGAAAAGAAAACAGAGCTACGCGTACGATAACCACGTATCATCACCTACTGCGATTCTTCCCAGCGCCAAAGCCGTATTCCAAAACTCCCCAAAGTGCATGCATTTATTAGCAGCATCAGCCACCCATTCCTTTTTCCACACCCCAAGCCTCTGATGCCAGTCAGTGTTTCATTTCGGTCGAGGTGGTCGACGTCTTCATCGCAATCTAGGAAGAAGCCGAAGAAATAGCGGAGAAGCACGATTTGATCGTATAGACGACGCAGAAGATGATGACGATGCGGAAAATGACGTGCAAGGTGGAGAAGTTGGCTTCAGAATCGGGGTCCGGATCAGGGTGACTCCACCTCTGTGGGTTGTTACGGTGGGCGCGCAGCCTTGTGACTCGGTAGGCCTGGCATTATTCCAGCAGAGTCAGCTTTGTAATCAAATGGATGGCAAGAACAGGAGGGAGGAAATGGAGCAGGCCGAAGGAAGAGGGAGGGGGGCTACTCACATGAACTGCGTCCATGATATCCGAGACAATCAGCATGGAATGGCTGCGAGCAAGCCCAAGCCCCTCAAAGTATTGTAGGCCCCATTCGCGCTGCAAGTAGTGAAGATCGGACCCAGACAGACAGATGTCGGCGGCAACGATGCGGTGCAATTGTTTGCGAAAGGCGAGAATATTGGCCACCCAAGCCTGAGCTTGATCGACAGTGCTGTCGAAGCCGGGGTAGGTATTGATAAGGTGTCTCATGTACTTGTCACGGTCCGGAAACACAGACAGCTGGTCTTTTGGTTTGATGCCCTCCTGGATGGGCTGCTCGTGTGATGCGCTGTTAGGAGGAGGCGCTGTGTTGCTGTCATGCTTCTTCTCCTCGTTGTGGTCTTCAGAACAATGTGAATCGCAGGGGGCGGAGGATTGGTGCTCTGCACAGTGATCCATTGCGTTGGTGGTGCTCATGTCAATGCAAGGGGTTTGACTCTGAGGCACTGCACTGTCAGCAGAAGACATGTTATCCTTGAGTGAAAATCTGACCCTTGGTTAATGAGAGAAAAGCATTGGCCTTTGGCGGTGAACAAGGGGTGCAAGAGGGGTCGTCAGGCTGGCCGAGATAAAGAGTGAAGAAAGAGATGGTGTGGTGTAGTGGCGAGGTTAGTTAGTAATGGATTACAAGCAAGCTTTTATGGCCAATAAATCAGGCAGGTAGGTGAACGAAGGTGAGGTGAGCGCCCGCCTAATCAATTCACATTCACCCATACAGGTGAGCTTCTCTCTCCCTCCTTCTCTTTCTCTGCGAATCGACCAGAAATATGACAACCATGAGAGGAAGGAGCAGGGAAGAGACTGGAACCAAAGCACAGAGAACCAGAAATCTGCGAAGGAGGAGGAAAGATGCACTGGAACCAAAGCTGAAAGAACTAGGCAACTACGAAGAGAAAGAGCAGGAAACATGTACTGGAACCAAAGCTGAAAGAACTAGGCAACGGTGAGAAGAAGGAGCAGGAAAGAACCAAAAGTGAAAAGGCATTGAAAGGAGGGTAACCAAGGGAAGGGACAGTGGGGACAGGCTGCCTTCAAGGAAGGGGTGGACCAAGAACTTCTAAGCAGCTTTTTTTCCTCAAATTGTTTCTTCTTTTTCTTGTTCATCATTGGACTCTTTGTCTTGTTACTCCCCCAAGTTTATTTTCTGATTCTTCTTCTTTCCATCCTTTTGTCTGGTCGTCTTGGTTATCATCTTTATCTACCTACATACAATCTGGACTCACCCATCTCTAAACAAGCCAAAGTTGGCAACTTCTTGAGACGCACGAGCTTTCGACATATCACCACCATTTCTCATCTTCTTACCCAAATGGCGGCCGAGATGCAGTATCCTCCACCATCGTACGCACAACGGCCACATGATGACAACATGTCCATATCGGATTCCCATCTCCAGCACCAGGGATCGTATCCTCCACGAAACGTCATCGTCTCAGTCCCTCTTGCCGACTACCTGACGACTGGCGGAGAAGCGTACCACCGGAGCTACCTTGCGGCCCTGATCGCCATCGCATCCTCTAGCGGTGGACCCGTGTTTCCAGTTATCTTCCCAGATGCAAGCCAAGGGCCTGGGGCTTTACCCTACTAGGATTGGCGGAACCTCCTCCTGGCCCTGCTGTACACCATCGTTTTGACTGTCATCTTCTCCCGCCGTGGACTTGCTATGTGGTCACAAACCGCCTTGTACCGCTTTTTTAATGCCTGGTGGTTTGGCTGGATCGCCAAGCCAGCCCAGAGGCGTGGAGTCTGAGCGCTCATGACTGGTTGTTGCCCCCCCTCTCGCTTCATTGACAAGGACTGTAGTCTGGCTAACAAGAGCATCAGCACGCTTTGGACACAGAGGCAGGTCCTTCAGACAGCAGAGTCTTGGTGGAAACTTGGGATTCCCCCAAACCAAGGCGGCCAACCTTCTGATGGCGTGGAATGCAGCCCAGCCTTAGACACTTGGAAGAACGAGTCCATTGGTCGGGGAACGTCTCTTGTTGCCTCGAAACACACGACAGAATGACGCACGTGTCCTGAGCGGGTTGTGGAGGCCATTCTCACTCGCACTCTGAGTCTCCCACTCATACTCATACTCCCTAAAGATCGTATTCTTAACATCAAGAAAGTAGTTCATTTTTCTTTAAGATCTACACATTAATTGGGAAACTTGGCAAATTCGATAAGTTCGGTTCACCTCTTCTTTTCCCTCTATTGCCATCAGCACCTTGTCCCATCACCGCCACCATTGCGGTCCTTGAACTCTTAGCGATGACAGCTCATTTACACCTATTCATTTGATCTTCATCAATCGTCGACAATATCCTCCCTCAACTCCACAACCAGATCCACCGTAGCCCCACGCCTTGGCTTACTCCACCATTGAATCCCAACGCCTCAGAAGAGGCTTTCAACCCTTGTGTTGAAAAGTGCCGCCTTCGACGTAGTGGTGTCTATCATGTGTACTCTGCATGCTTACCATCGTCCCCAGCCCCACCTTCCGAGGTGCCTTTGAGACGCAAGCGTTGGAATCGCAGCTCCTGTCCCGAATTTTGAGGCATCAGGAACCTAATGGCTGCCGGGAGGGACTTACTCATAAGGGGGCTCTTTCAGTACTTCAATGGTGCCTTGGAAAAAACGGTTTGCGAGGTCATATACAAGGATATGATTCAAGCCGAGCTCCTCTACATCTGGGTGACAGTCATCATGTCCATGTATTTTCTTTATGTGTGGGTGACGTTAGGCCATGATATATCTTCTTGACTTTGCACTTCTTTTCTCTCTTCGTTTAGTGAAGAGAAAACTCAGTCTATGCCACACAATCCATCATCACCAGCACCAACCACAACTATTCATGCGTAAAAAAAAGTCTAACCATACTATCTGATTCTCCTCCCTTCCTACACCGTGTCACGTTGCAAACAAAAGTGCTATAAACACCTTCTCTTCCTTGTCTGACTGAAAAAACGTGTTAGACGCGGCAACTCAAGACTTTTTCAGCGGTCCAAAGCCTCACGCTACTCAGGACATTGGCTGACCACCTTGTGAAAGGGGCCTTGGTATCATCTTGAGGCGCTAACCAGACAGACTGCAAATACAGGAATCCCATGGCTTGTCAGGACGTCATTGTTGCTGGAAAGGCTCGGTGACCGTGTTCACCAGACGGATAGGAGTTTCGGGAACAGACTCGCCAGACGCTTTGAGTGACTAACCTGAATCCCCGTCAAGACAGAGACGGGTTATACGGCCAGGGTCTTCATGTGCCAACATCAACAAGGCGTGCAAGTCCAAGGAGCTGAAAGGCCCTCTTGTCTAATCAATCTTTCATAACATGGGTAGGACACATCTTCCGATCTGCGTACACATCTAGACCAAGTTTCCTAAAAAATGGTTCCTAGGCCCCGTGTTTACCCTACTCCTTAGATGCCACACATCCGAGGCTTCTGGGCCGTCCATATACGCCTTTGCTAATTAGTAACTGGCATTAAAAGGATTTCCTGCACAAAGAAAGCAAGGTGACCTAGCTAAGGATTCCTAGTAATAAGAGGACCTGCTTATATTTTGTAGGTTCTGGTAACAGCAGAAGACACTTTGGCACTAACGGTACCTGTAGCTAATAATGCACATACAACACCTAGGCTAAGCTCAATGAAGCCCTCTTCCTGCAAAGTAGTCTTGACCGGATCCGTCAACGGCTGCGTGTGCGAGGCCGAGGCTCGCATATGCATCTGGTGGGCTTGGGGCTGCTGGTGATGGACCTGGAGCTGCATCAACCAACCCCCGGGGTGGAGGGCCAAGTAAGCCTTTCGGTACAGCCACTTCAAATCATCTGTATCGCTCTGTGTCGTCAAGAGATGGATTGTGGCAGCTGTGCCATCAGCGCACGCCTTGACTTGGCAACTTTCTGGGATAAAGTCGATAGACGTACGTTTCCTAGCGTTATCTTAGCTATAATGAGCAGTGGCGGGTTGGAAAGAGATAACTGAGAGAATACCTTTGCTGCCGGTAAACATAGGCCCGTAAGGTAGATAGGTCATCAGTGGCCTCAGAGGCTCTAGGGGCAGAGGCAGTAGGTCTAGATTAGTACACAGTCTATATTTTGACTATGAAGAACCATACAAACTGTTAGCAGACGGTGATACAAATCCCAAGAGCTTAAGTAGGCCATTCTCAAATGCGCCAAGAAAAGGTTGTGAATATCCTGCAGCCGGGAACGTCCGGCCTGCTCATCCTGTAACGTGGCGTGTTACTCATAACGTTAGTTAAGACTAGTTGAAAGAAGAATGCAGAAGTAAGTAAAACAACAAACTTACGATTCCTTGTGGAGCAAGTGGCACCCACACGCGATGCGCCAGGTAGTCGGGATGATTCTGATTTGCGACGCGCGGCGCTCGGCGCGACGGAGGCGGCATTGGTTGTCGGCGGCGAACTTCCGAAAGGTCTGCTTGGTCAATCCGATGTTTAAGACAGAGTGTAAGTCAAACTACCCACTTTCCGCCCACCCCTGCATTCCGCCCACCCAAAATTAAAGCCATCACAACTAACACCACTTTATTCAAATAACTATTAACTACCTCTTAAAGCTATAATAATATAGCTTTTAGCCTTACTAGGTAATTCTAATACGCTAGATTTAGCTGTATCACTTTTAGCCTTACTAACCTTAATTTATGCCTTCTATATATCTCTAATTATTATAAATTTAATATTTAGATCTAGATAAACAGCCTTCTTTTTCCTTACTATACTGTTATTAATTTTAGCCTATAGAAGCTCTATTTAATAATAGGTAGTAGCTAATTAAAAGGACTACTACTAGAAGCCTTTTTAACCTTTCTAAAAAGCTAGCGTTATATAGTAATGTTTTACTTTAGTTAGCTAAATAGGTGTAATTAATCCTTAAGGTCTTTAACCTTCCTTAGTATAGACCACTTAACAGTAGATAAATATTCCTTAAAGTCCTAGCTAGTATAGGTATTATAAGCCTTTTTTACCCTCTTATTAATTAGTATTAATAGTATTAATAGTGTTAATATATCTAGTAATAAATAGGAGCTTATTAGAGGCTTAGTAATAGTAACTAGCTATAACCTAGTGTATTTTTAGCTACTTTTAATATTACTAGTAGTTAGCTTAGCCTAGTAAGCCTTATAGTAGTAAGATATAAATAACCTTTTACTAATAATAGTTAAATTATTTTACTATATAAGGTATCTAAGCTTCTTATAATAAGCTGCCTTTATAGGACTAAAGACTACTTAATTAAGAGGCTAGAGGATATAAAAAGTATATAGTAATAAGAATAAAAAATAGACGTTATTAGTATAATATAACTATATAAACTTTATTATTATATAGCTTTTATACCTATCTAGAATAAGTAGTCTAGCCTTATAAGGTTAAGAAGGCTTAGTCTAAAGGAAAAAGACCCTCTATAGCTACTTAATAGTAGTATTATTAGTAGTCTACTTATTTTTTATTACTATAAATTCTTATTCTTTATATAGATTAAGATCTAAAAAGAACTACTACTTTTAGACCTTTTTACTTTTATATATAACTAAGGGATAAATAGTATTACTTTTAGTAAATATATACTTAATAATAAATACCTAGGCTTATAATCTAGGCTACTTTTTCCTTACTACCCTTATAGTAGCCCTACCTAGCACTAGGCTATTATCCCCTTTACCCTTAAGGATACTAGTCTTATCTATATTATATCTATTAGGTAGGTTAATAGTAGTAATATAAGGTATAGTAAGATATTTAAACTAATTCCTAATAACCTTAGTAAATACCTTATTAACACGCCTAGAATTAATAAAGTAACTTCTTTAGACCTTAATAGATAGATACCTTTATAAGAAGGTATTTACTTATTACCTTCCTAGAGGTTAGGTATCTCCTATAGCTTAGAGAATACACTAGGTAAAATCCCTTAGTTATTAACAGGTTAGAGGAAGCCTAAGATTAGCCTAATTTTATACCTAACTAGCCAGGCTGGCCTCCTAGGCATAAGATAGTTACTAGAGGTCTTTAAAGGCAGCAGCCCTCTTTTAGGTACTGTTCTTCTAGTCTTAAAGTGTTAATTATAGTATACCCTATTGCTTAGAGGCATTATAAAAAGATATACCTTTTATAATAGCAGTAAGTGCCTAATTAATTTTAATTTTAGTATATTTAGTTACTAGGTAATAAGGAAGGTATTCTAAAAAAATAAAGTGATTTAGAGAAAAATAGAAAATGTTGTGGCACTTTGAAAATTGAGGCTATCTAGAAAGTGGGTGGCTGGGCGGCATTTTCTAGGTGGGCGGAATGCAGGGGTGGGCGGAAAGTGGGTAGTTTGACTTAATGTGTGTGTGCAACCAACAGTTGGGGCGAGATTGGTGGCAAAAGAGAGACAAGAAAGAGTTGGCCTTGTCTGAAGCTGCCCGCCAGGAAATATAGGGAGGGGGGAAGAAAAATTCTAGCACCTGGAGAAAGAAAGTGGAAGAGAAAAACATGGGGTAGATTGCTGTGGCTGACGTTATTGAAGCAAACAAACTCACAAAAAGAGAAGAAGTACTTGGGGGTGTTAGTAAGCAAGCTGAGAAATCTAAACACCCCCTCCTACGGAGGGGGCGAAAAAAGGGGGGTCACAGCAAAAAAAGGGGGGTTGCACCTACATCACAAATAGTATTACTTTTAGGTGTAATATATAGTATAACTAACTATTTATTTCTTAAAGTAATAACTATAATAACTATAGATATTAACAAAAGTAGTATTAATTAATAGCCCTAAATTAGGGCTTTATAATAGTACCTTTAACTTTTTATTTATATAAAAAATATAAATTTATATTATAAATATAATAAAGCTACTATTAAATATATTATTTACTTTATATTACTACTTTCTTCTTTTTTATAATAATAGGGGGGTAACTAAAAGGTTTAGTACTTACCTAGTACTTTACTAAGTATAAATATTATATATAATATAATAATATATTAATATATATTATAATATAGTTACTTATAATAGTAGTATTATTAGTAAATATAGTAATATTATATTGTTATTATTATTATTACTATTAACACTAGGTATACTAACTAATTTATTACTACTTTTAACCTTATTCTTGTCTTTTTTAAGAGGATTATCTATAGTAGTAAATATATCTAGATTAAAATCTAGCTTTACTACTACTACTGTAGTATTAGCTAATAACTTCCCTTTTATACACTTTTCCTTAGTACACACTATTAGTGTAGGCTACTATAGTTACACTATAAACCTTAATAAGCCCCTTAGCTAGTCTTTTTTAATAGCCTTAGCTACTAAGGCTAAGGCCACTGGCCCTCCTGTATACACCTTTACATTAGTTACCTTAACCTCTAATATCTTTAACTTATTACCTTTATAAGTTATATATTATAATAATAATAATACTACTACTATTTATACTAATACCTTAGCTACTGCTTAATAGCGTATTAAGTTTATTTTCTTAACCTAGTAGTAGTTACCTAGGAAGAGGTATATAAATTTCCCTTTACTATAGAATAAGGGAACCCCTAAAACCTTAACACTACAGCCCCCTAGGGCCTATATTAAAAACTCTACTAGTAATCTCCTTAGTAAGATTAAGAGTTACTACTATATTAGTAATACCCTCATTAATACTATTTAATTAGCTCTTTAATAGCTTAAGATAAAGCTAGCTAATAAGATAGTAGCTTTTTACTACTTCTATATCTTTACTAATTTCCTAAAGGATATTACCCTTAGGTACTATAATAATAATACTTATACTAGTATTAAGGACTTCTATAGTAAGACTTATGTATTAGCTACCTTTAGTACTAGCTATTATAAACACTAAGAAAAAATAACTTATTTAGTTTTTTTAAGAAGTATAAATACTTTATAAAAGAGGCCTAGAAGCCTATATATAAAGGATTCTTATATCTTTATTAGACTTCTTTATAACTACTCTCTTAAAGTAACTAATTCCATAATTATTTATAATAGACTTATAAAGGCTTATAAAATCCTAGTTAAGGATATTATAAAAATAACTTAGGTTAATAATAGCTTTATAATTACTTTTAGCTTTATAAAAATAAGATTAACTTTACTTACTTATAGTACTAAGCTTTTTTAACTTATTAATATAACTTATATTAAGGGATTTATTCGTTAGTATTCCTTTATTATTTATAATATTCCTAGAGTTCTTTACTTTAGATTTAATAACTTTACTATTAATACTAAGCTCTTAATCTCCTCTAAGATTATAGTCTAGGCTAGTACTTTAGCTATTAAAGTATACTTAACTTTTTTTACTAAGGATAACTACTTATAATCCTAGGTAATTACCTTTAATACCTTCCCTTAGAACTTTACCTTTTAAATCTTTAGGAGCTTTATAGCTATAAAGCTTAAGAAAAAAGCCCCTAAGTAGTATAATACCTACTAGGACTAGTATAAGACCTAAGAGTACTAAAGAAAAGTATTTTATTATTAATATAGTAGAGCCTTTTACTTTTACTTTAGGAACTATACCTAGGACTACTAAGAGCCTATATAGTATACTAACTACCTTAGCCCTTACTAGGCTAACTTTAAAGTATACTTTACTTACTCTTAGCTAAAGACTAGTACTTATTATAAGCTAAGTAAGGTAAAGAGGCTATATATTTAATAAAAGAAAAAAGCACTTTACTAGGCCTTCGTAAAATATAAACTAGCTACTAATTCCTTTTACTTTTTCCCCTTTTTACCTTTTAATACCCTAAAGATAACCTTTAACTTAACCTCCTCTAACTACTCTAAGCTATAACCTTATAAAAGGCCTTAAAGTAAAAGAGAATACTACTATAGTTATAGACTACTACCTTTTAGAGAGAGGAATAATACCTACCTTAGCCTTAAGTATTTTAATCCCTAAGACTAAATAAAAAAAGAATATATAATATTTTTAATAATAAGTGCTCTATAAGTATTCTAAGTTAATATTAAAAAATTAGGGCTAGTATATAATATAGCCTTAGCCTTTACTATAATAGCTAAGGCTAAAGTTATACTTATTTAAGAACTATAGTACTTTCTTAATAAGCTATTAAATATTATAAAGTTATACTCTCTATATATACTTTATTTACCTATTTAGATATAAATATCTATAGATAATAAACCCTATGTTCTTACTTATATTAGTAAGGACTTCCTAAGGGCTAAGTCCTAGGGTATTACCTTTATACTTAACTATAATATTATAGGTATTATAACCTAAAATATATTTATTCTAAATATCTATAGAAATATTATACTTAATATAACTCTTATAGCCCTTAAAGGCTAAAAACCCCTTTATTATACCCTTATTATAGAGAACTTTAATACTACTTATTATATATAATAACCTAGGGTTAAATTAAACTATAGTACTACTAGGATTACTAATTAGTTTATAATATATAATCTTATAGTACTTAATATACCTAGGGTCCTTATATATAATATAGGGAATACCTTTAACCTTACTATTATAAATATTTCCTTAGTATTTAGCTAAGTAGTACCTTATTATTATATAAGCTTAGGTTATAAGACTATAGTTACTATACTCCTAAGGCTATTTATACTATAGCCCTAATATAAGGTAGGCTATAAACTTCTTTAAGGCTAAATCCTTACTTTCTTAGCTATAGTTAAGAATATAGTATAGATTATACTTAACTTATTAGTCTACTATAATAACCTAGATACTACTACTATAGTAATTACTACTATTATCTAGGTAGCCCTAGTTACTATAGGTACTAGGGCTATACTAAATAAAAAAGGAGCTATATAGTAGTCCCTAGAGTATTAAAGAGGTAAGGAGGTATCTTATTAAATATATACCTATAATCCTATATCCTTAGACACTTTTAGTGCCTAAAGGATCTTTTTTTTTACTATATATAATACTAAGGCGAGTATATAGTAATAATAGATTAATAATATAAGTATTAATAAAGACCTCTATAGAGTTATAAGCTAAGATAAACCTACTATATAATTTATTTCTCCCTTATTATAAGGAATAAGGGATTTACTTATTATTAACCCCTTTAAAAAGGCTATCTTTTTTTAATAGAAGCTTTTTAAATATAATGTCTTAACTTATAGAGAGACATATACTACTACTATAGTACCCTAATATACCTTACTCTAGGAGAATAAGGTCTTATAGAAAGAAGTTAGGGCTACCTTACTAAGGGCTAAAAATACTTTACCTAAAGTAGATAGTATTACTATTACTATATTAATAGTAGCCTAGCTTTACCTTTACTACTATATTTATTACTTATACTAGTAATACCTTAACTAAAGGTATTACCTCTTTTTTTTTTAAGAGGCTAAGACTATTATAATTCTAAAGCTAAACTAGGATATAAGTATAGCTAAAAGCTAGTGCCTTATCTCTTTTTTATTAACTCTTAGAAAGGGCCTTAAATACTTAGTTACTTATAAGATCTTATAGGCCTATACTATATAAGGTATACTTTACCTATAGGTAGTAAAGGCCTTTCTTAAACGCTCTATTATTAATATTATTACCTTTTTTATTTATAATATAGAGGAGGCCTTTGCTTATAAAGAGGTTATAACTCTTATTACTTATAATATTTAAGGGGTATTTAATACTATATTACTAGATATCCTAAACCTATGCCTAAGGGAGTAAGGCTAGCCCTTTAATATTATTAACTAAGTTAAACACTTTATAAGCTAACACTAAGCCTATATATACTATAAGGGTATATAGACCCTTATACTCTTACTTATTTATAAACTCCCTTAAGGCTCCTTAGTCTTACTTATTTTTTACTTACTATATATAAGTTTAATTTACTAAATTAAGCTATAATATACTTATTTTAGATATATAAATAACTATAGGATTCTCTATATTAAAAAGACTTTATTATAAATAGCTATAGTAGCCTAATACTTACTTAATAGAACTATTACCTATAGTATAAAAAACAGTATAACCTTTAACCTTAGTAAAACAAAGGTTATATACTTTAGTTATTAACTAAGTAAAAAAGAGGCTTTACTTATTATATATAGACACTAGACTATTTTCTTTAAGCTAGCTATAAAATAGCTTAAGGTATAGCTAAACTGCTTACTATTATTTAAGACTTATATTAAGTTCTATACTACTAAGGTATACTTAATAATAAGATACCTCTAGGGCCTTAGTAAGGTCTATAGAGGTACCTCCTTAGCTACTATATAAAGAGTACTATACACTATTATTATTTTAAAAGCCTTATATATATTAGAGCTCTAGTACCCTAAGTATACTAAGGTAGCTACTAAGAAGTCTAATAGCTCTTTTATAAGGGTCTAATATAGCTTAGAAGACTAGCTAGTAAAGCTATAGCTAGCTATTAATACTAGTATATAAGGCTGTCTACTAGTATAAAGAACTACCTTACTTACTACCTTTTACTAAGAATTTAGTATACTTTTTATAAAGCCTTTACTAAATATTAACTAACTTAGATATATACTTTAGCTTAGGACCTTTAACTAACTTTACCTCCTTAAGTCAAAGCACCTACTTCTGGCCCCCCCCTGCATTTAGCCCACCCCAAAAATGCCTCCCAGCCACCGACTTTCTAGATAACCTCCAAATTTAAACTATCACAACATTTTTAACTTTTCATTAAATCGCTTTATTTTTTTAGAATATCTTCTTTAATACCCTATAGTTTAATATACTAAAGATAAGGTTAAGGGGGCAATTACTAACATTATAAGTAGTATATCTTATTAGGTTACCTCTAAGCAATAGCGTATACTATAATTAACACTTTAGTATTATATAAATAGTTACTAATAGTAATTAGTTACCTTTAAAGACCTCTAGCGACTATTAGCTGCCTAGGAGGCCAGCCTGGCCACTTAGGTGACTGCCTAGGCTAACCTTAGGCTGCTACTAACCTATTAATAACTTAAGGACTTTACCTATTACATCCTCTATACTATAGGGGTTACCTAACCTATAGGCAAGAGATAGGTAGATAGCTTTATTAAAAGGAACCTATCTGTTAAGGTCTAGAGAAGTTAATCTATTAATTTAAGGCGTATTAATAAGGTATCTACTAAGGTTATTAGGGACTAGTTTAAATATCTTGCTATACCTTATATCTAGGCTATTAACCTAGCTAATAGATATAATATAGATAAGACTAATATCCTTAAGGGCAAGGGAGATAATAGGCTAGTGCTAGGCAGGGCTATAACATAGGTAGTAAGGAAAAAACAGCCTAGATTAAGGGCCTAGGTATCTATTATTAAGTGTATATTTACTAAAGGTAATACTTTTTATCCCTTAGTTATATATAAAGGTAAAAAGGTCTAGTAGTAGTAGTTCCTTCTTAATCTTAATCTATATAATAAATAGGAATTTATAGTAATAAAGAATAAATAGACTACTAATAATACTACTGTTAAATAGTTAAAAAAGGTCTTCCTTCTTTAGACTAAGCCTTCTTAGCCTAATTAGGCTAGACTACTTATCCTAGATAGGTATAAGAGCTATATAATAATAGAGTTTATATAGCTATACTATATTAATAACGTCTATCTGTTATTCTTACCTTTATATACCTCTTATGTCCTCTAGCTACTTAATTAGTTAGTCTTTAGCCCTATTAAGGCAGTATATTAAAAGGAGCTAGGATATCTAAGTTAGTAGATTAACTTTACTATTATAGGCAAAAAAAACTTTATTTCTTACTATTATAAGGCTTACCTAGCTAGATTAACTATTAGTAATATTAAAAGTAGCTAGAAATATACTAAGTTATAGCCTATTAGTATAGTAAAGCTACTTATAAATAGGCTACTAGTTTAAAAGGTAATAATAACACTATTAACACTATTAATACTACTTAATCTAGCTACTAGAGATACCTATAAGGCCTAAGATACTAATAGTATAAATAGTTAGCTATCTAGTATAAAGTAGTTTACGCTAAGGAAGGTAAAGGACCTTAGGGATTAACTTTAACTATTTAGCTAACTAAAGCAAAATATCGCTACATAACGCCAGCTCTTTAGAAAGGTTAAAAAAGGCTTCTAAAAGTAGTTATATACACTAGCTGCTGCCTAGTAAAAAATAAGCCTTCTAGAAGCCTAGGTTACTAACAGTATAACTAGGAAACAGAAGGCTGTTACACTGGATCTAAATACGAAGTTTGCGACGATTAAGGAGGTACAGCAAGCCTAGATTACGGCTAGCGATACTAAAAGTGAGCCAGATGAATCTAGTGTATTGGAATTACCTAGTGAGGCCGAAAGCTGTATTATCGTAGCATCTAGAGGTTGTTGATAGTTAATTGAATAAAGTAGTGGTGTTGTGATGGCATCGTTTTTTTGGGTGGGCTAAATGCAGGGGGGGGCCAGAAGTGGGTGCTTTGACTTATAAACTATATAGTAACTAAAAGAAAATAAGACCTAAGAAGTAACTTACTCTAGTTTATTATCCTTATAAATACTACTAACCTTTTATTACCTTTTCTTAGCTTATCCTTTACCTAAGGATATACTATAGCTTACTATATATAAAGCTTACTAAAAATAAGGCTATTATAGCCTACCTTATATAAGTATTATCTCTTTTACTAACTTACTTACTAGTCTACTTTAATAGCTTATAAACCTCTCTTTATAACATAGGCTATAGCTATATAGTGTTTTAGTCTAAGTAGATCCTCTACATAAGGTACTAGTACCTACCTAAAGCTAAAGTATTTAATATAAAAGCTAAAGAGGTAGCTATTAGCTTAGTAGCTACCCTAGATATTACTAAGGGCCTACTAGCTATTACTAATATCTTAGTATACCTTAATAACTATACTATAATCTACTACTTTAATAAGGCCTTAGCTAACTTTTTATAAGCTACTTTTCTTAAATTCTATAGTTTTATTAAATATACTATAATTACTATAGATATCTATTAGTTACCTAGATATAAAGATATCCTAGGTAATAAGATAGCTAATAAACTTACTAAATAAGGTTTAAAGATAAAACCCTTAGACCTTTATACCTATATGCCTACTATTAGCTATATAAAATAGAATATATACTTTAATATTAATATATTATTCTTAAGGTAGTAGAGTAAAAAGTACCTTATGTACTACTACTAATATAGGATCTATAAACTTACTACTTTACTTAAGCTTAACCTAGAACTTTAACTACTATAGAAAGAACTTTACTTTCTTTTAGTAGCCTATTTTAAATATAGGGATTTTATAGCCTACTATAACTACTTCTTTTACTTAGACACTAAATAATACTACTACTATAGTGTACTAATAGTACTAAAAGCGCGTAGGGTATAAGGGACTCTTATAGTATGGTAACTACACAGAACATTATAACCACTAAAAGTAACACAAGATTCCTTACTAATTAGTACATAAATCGTCTTAATCTGTCTAGAATTAACGTCAATCGTAAGTGTTAAACTATAGGATTAAGCATAATTATGCCTTAATTAGGTAGGTAATTGCTCCTAATCGTCTTGTGTTATTACGATTAAAGGTAAATTATAGAGAGGCTCTAGTTCGATTAGAAGGTAGGTATAAGTATGAAGGATGAATTGTGCGTGTCTATCTCTGAATCTATTGACGCTGGCTTATATCTCTGTACTTGATTAGGATTAGGATCTTCTAATCGGCCTATATACTATCTTGCTCTAGGCTAATCGCCCTACCCTGCTCTAGTACTTAACTACCTACTCTTTTATAAATAATTAAAGCCTTAACCTTTCTAACTAAGTATATATACTTAGCTAAAAAAGGACTAGCTAAAATTTATTAAACTTACCCCTAAAGAGATAATATATTAGCCTAGCCCTTATAATAGTAGTAGTAATCTACTACTTATAGTTAACTTATAAAGAAAGGACCTAAGGTAAAGGTAAATACTATATAACTTAGCTTTAGCTTAGCACTAGGATATATTACTATATAATACCTCCCTTAGTTTTATTTTAGTACCTTTATAGGTTATCTTTAACTATTAACTAGCTAAGGTCCTCCTTATATACTCTAGACTACTTATACTTACTCTTTTTATGCTTATATATACTCCTTTTACTTATTACCTCTACTAAAGTTATACTTAACCTTAGCCCTTATACTAGATAAACTAAAAGACCTACTTTCTCCCTTACTATTACTATTATAAACTTCTTTTATATAGTAATTACCTAGTATAAGTAACTTTAAGTATAACTTTAAGAAAAAAACACTAAATTAGTAGCTTATAATAAGGGATTTATACTATAAGGCAAGGGCATTATTTTACCTAAGCCCTCTTCTATAGAAGGGACTTAGGCTAGTAGTAGTAGATAGGATATATAGGCGCCTTATACTATATAACTAGACCTAATAGGCATTAAATAATAATATTATTATTATTATTATTATATAGTATTAGCTAATACTTAGTTAATATTATACTAACTAAGGGGTCTTACTAAATATTTAAATTAGTTAAGTATATATAGTAAATAAAGAGTTAAATTAATATTAATAATAAATTTCTTAGGCTTTATATTATACTAGTAAGAATCTAAGGTATTAAATAGGATAAAGTTATTAACTTCTTTAGTATAGACTAACTACTATTAAAAGGTTAATTACTTCCTTTTATTATTTACTAGTTAATACTTTATTATATAATATTATAAGTAGACTTTTTTTTCTTTATTATAAGTAGCCTTCTTAATAAAGGCTATCTACTACTAAATCTCTACCTATATAGCCTTAGTAATTTATTTATTATATATCTCTTATATATTTATAATAGTAATACTTAATAGAAGTAAATATAATAGCTTTATAGCTTAGTAAGCTTATTTCTTTTACTATAATATAGCTAACCTCTTGTTATAGTCTTTAATATACTATTACCTATACTTATAGCTAAGAGACCCCTTTAAAATTACTCCCTTTATTATTTTATATTACCTCTTTAAATATAGGCTCTATTTACTACTATATTTATTCTTAATATACTATACTATAAGTATTACCTTATTAAATCTATTGTTATTTAGTAAGAAATATATAAGGTAAAATAGTATCTATAGCTTAGCCTCTTATATTTTTCTTATTAGCTAGGCTAATACTATATTATTATAAATAGGCTAAATACCTAACTCCTTAAACCTATTTATAATATTCTTTACTATAAAGGCTATAGTTATTATAGTAGTAAAGGTAATAATAAAGTTACCCTTTATAAATATAAGGTTATTATTTTATATATAATAATAAAGCACTTATTATTAGGCTTTCTTAAATAGTTAAAAGACTACTATATTTATTAGCTAAAAAAAATAAGTAATATAAAGTAAAAAAAAACCTAAGATAATATTAAAGTTAATATAGTATTTTATAAGCTTTATACTTATATAACCTATAAATCTATTAAAGAAAAAAAGCCTATAAGGTTATTAATTCTTTATAATAGTTTTATAATAGTTATAATATAGTATTTCTTCTTTAGTTTATTAACTATTTTAGTTATAATATATATAACTACTATAGTTATATATATTATAACTAAAATAGTTACTAAAGAAGTAACTTATATCTATATACTTAGTAAAGTATTTATATAACTTAGTATTAAAGTACTATATATAGTTTATTATAACCTCTTAATTAGAGAAGCCTATTATTAAATATATAAAGTAAATACTTTTTTAGATTTAATAATTTATTTTAGTAGTAATTAGCTATATTTTAAAAATTATATATACTAGTATACTATTACTAATTATATTACTATATTTAACTATAGTTAAAGTCTTATAGTTAAATAGGTTAATAACCTTTAGATATAGGCTATATTTTAGCTACTTAAGGACTATTATATAAAGCTAGCTATTAAAGTAGCTAATTTAGTACTTAGATTTATTAGTATTCTATATCTTAAATAAGCTAAAATTAAAGTCTATAATATTAGCCTAGTACTAAGTAAAAAAATCCTAAATAAAGGTAGTATTAAACTTAGCTCCCTTTTAGTATACTTTAATAGGCTAGATTATAGCCTTACCCTCTAGCTCTAGGTAGTTAATAAGCTAGGTCTAGATAAAGTAGTTACTATTAATAGCTAACTAGCCCTAGAGGTTATAAAGAAAGTTAGCTATTTCTTTAACCTAGACTAAGGCTACTAAGAGGCTAATTTACTTTATCTATATAATAAAGGTAGCAAGGGCTAAATCCTTAGCTAAGGTTAATAGCTTTAGCTAGTTACCTTTTTCTAGGCTAGCCTAGAGGTTACTACTATTATAAAGGGTATAAAGGTATTAGTAAATAAATATATTAAATACTTTATACTACTAAGTAAGTACCTATATAGTAAATATAGTAAAAAGTAATTTACTAGTACAGTTATAAGCATAGGCCTATTATTAAATAGTAAAAAGTACTTTAGCTACCTTCTTAGTAAAAGTTATATACTTATTACTTTAATAAAGTATAATAAATAAGGTAAATAAATAGGTTAAAGTAAGGTAAGTAGTTTAGTTAGTATTAATATTTATTAATAACTTATTTAAATATTTAATAATTTTAGTAAGAATATAATAAAAAGTAGGACAAAGTGGGGACAGGGTATAACCCCCCTTTTCTTGCTGCGACCCCCCTTTTTTTGCCCCCTCCGTAGGAGGGGGTGTTTAGATTTCTTAGCCTGCTTACTAACACCCCTAAGTAAGTAAACAAAGATAAAGAGATAATAACAGGCTGCATGTGTAATTAGGGAAATTAACGCTTGTAACGCCTAGGGTCCCAGCTTGCCCTTGCACCCATGACTTTTTGGACATGGGTGTTATGATGGTGTGGGGGGGTCTGATTGAGCCTGATTACTCTCCTGGAGGATTCTTGTACCTGAACTAGTGTACCTTGATATAGGATGCGATAAATTGGAAGCTGACTTGTGATGCATTTGAATCTGGGTGCGCACAAGGTTAGGTATCTAGGTACTTGGGCCCTAGGTATGTACCGCCACCCAGGCGGGCCGCGTGGGTCCCGGCTACTCCCGGAGTGGCCCGGTCGCAACCCCACCGCCACATCGCCACACCGCCGCCATAAAAGCAAGCCTCTATGGCCTATTTGTGGAAATGATGAGGCAGTCGGGTGACAGAAAAAAAAAAAAAAAAGATGGCTGGTTACTATATGCTAGTGCCAAGGAAAAAACGGCCATGTTTTTATTGCTCGAGTGCTTAGAGTGTAGACTGGGTGTCTGTTATATGGGACGATAATTTGTGGTTGCTCTCTTGATTGGAATGGCGTTCATATATAAGAGGAAAAGAGGGCCACATTGATGGAGGATGCGATAGTGACAGGCCGAGACGCAAGCCGGTAGTGTGTGGTAGAGTTGGAATCAAGTGAGCTGTAATGGAGATTTGGGGGGGGGGGGGGGAGAGGAATAAAATAAAAATAAACACCTGCCAAAAGGGACAATATAAGCTTTTAACTAGAAGAAGGACTTATCTATATTCTTTCTCTCTCCCATTGTATCGTTATACGCTTCCTATTTGTTACAGAAAGAGAGTCTGGCAGTTCCTCTCTCTTAGTACTATGCTGCGGGGCTTCCGGCGTTTGTTGAAAGAGGCCGAGGTTGGACAGGCGCTGAAACGACATGTAGCAGAAGACGGCAAATGTGACCGGGACAAGCTTGGGAACAGACTGGGGTGGGTTTATCAGAAAGCTTGGTACTGTTACGCGAGAGCTTTCGAATGATGGAGATATCCAGTGGGTATGGATGGTCATAAGAGAGAGTCACTAAGTCGTTCGGTCCTTCTCTGGCGCCGATTCTAAGGAGCCTATGGCAACGGCAACGACAAAAACGACATCCAAGTTAAAAAAAAAAAAAAAAAACAAGTTCCACAATTGCAAGCTTACTTCTGTCTGAACGCTTATCTGTCTGTCTGTACGCGGCTGGTCATTTCCGCTGTCGTCTTTCAGAGGTAGCAACGCTCTTATAGTTTTTTGAAAAAACCCTTTTTCAGTAGCTTCGGTTGGTCCTACTGGCTTTATTCAGTACACAGTCAACTATATTCAAGCTTAGACTGCCGTACTCCGAAATAAGGGAGAAGATCTCCTCCCCCCCGCAGCTGTTCAGATGGTGATGGAAACGGGGACGGGCTTTGCGTTTTTTGGGACCTGACCATAATTTGTATTCTATATTCTGTTGAGATGCTGGCTCACTCCCTTTCGCTATCTATTGATTTCAGCAAAACTTCCTAAGCTGGCCAGCCAGCCAGAAACAACTTTATACACGCAATACGCACATGTGTAGATTAACATTTTGTAGAAGAGCAAATAGTAGAACTCAATAACCATTACAACATATGTTGTCAATTATATCTTAGACGTCAAAAGCAGATTGAGAGAGAACAACGCGCCGCCTGCCGAAAGTGCAAGGAACAGGGCTTACAATAACGGGTGCAGCAGAAGCATTAGTCTCACGTTCCGCCATTAACCCCTACCCACTCCTAGCCCATAGATAGGGGACTTAGGTAGGTTAGAAAACACAGTAGTGCTTTTGGAGGTTCTAGGCCTCAGGAGTAGATAATGAGAATTTGGGGATAATGTCCTGTGCTATAGGTTGAAAGAAGGCGATGGCGGGAAAGAGACGAAGCTGTTAGGTTAGATAAAGATAGGTAGGCTGTAATAGACGATGATAGTAAAACAAGACTGAGGAAGAAGTCGAAGAGGAAGAAGACAAAGACCAAAAACATAAAGACGAAGTATAAAACTGTCCCTGTGACTGAGAGAGACGTTGATCCTCATTTAGCATTCGCTTCACACTGTCTCATAGCTCTGTCCCCTTGTGGATAGTGTGATGCCTCATCAGGAACTACCAGCCGCAGGGCGTCGGAGGGGAGCACGGAAGTGTGCCGCAAGTGGACTGAAGACCTGTTATATTTGCTAGGATAGGCTGACATTGGGGTCAGATCTGGCAAGCGGTGGCGGCCACGGCTCTGGCCAAGGAAGATAAATGAAGCGAAAAGATGATGATTCGGGTTGTGGGTGCGTGTCTAAGATGAACTGACAACGGTGATAGCCACTAAGGAAGACACAATGTCAGCCAAGAAGAAATAAAAAGAGATATCGCCACCGCCATACATTGCCACCACGCTTGAAGACCTGTACCTGGGTATGCTTGTGATTTGCCGGCCAGATGGGAGCTGCCCAAGAACGATGCGTCGCAAACAACAACAAGCAAAGGTGTTAGTTCTGGAAGAAACTGAGTGTGGTCTGTTTGCCGAGGTGCGTTTAGAGAAGCTCAGGATGCGGGCGCATTATACACAGCGGGTTTAGAAGCTCTATGTACCTATGGGGATAGATCGTAGGTCCGTTTCTCAGAACTCTCAGTAATAACTATTCATGAAGTGAACACTGCTCAAAGATCTCTGCAAAGTCGCCTCTAGCCGGTCAACTGGCTATTGGCTTCCAGGTGATTAGAAGTGAGTGTACACCCGTGTCAATTTCACTAGGTCTTGTCTGCCCACAGAAGAAGGCGCCCACAAGCTGATATGTGAATGGAATAGCATCAATAGTGTAGATGGATCGGTGGAGGTTGGCGAGATTCGTAAATTGTGGGTAGACAGGGAGGGACTCGTTGGCTCTAGGGGCCAGTCAGTGAGTGAATGGATGAATGATTGATGCGGGAGGCTGGAGCCTGTGTTCTATAAGTTGTATTTCTATGTATCGATTGATGTGAAGTTCAGGGAGCCTTGTTGGTTGTTTGTTTGCCTGGTGATAGGGAGAACACAAAGGAATACAGCCGACATCACGCGTCGCTCTTAAGCGGCGAAGAGAAATGTACGCCTTAAAGAACCTCTATGAGAACATGGTTTCCAAAGGGTTAATTCTATAAAAGTGAAGTAGAGAAACAGTTCCCCTATATAGGTGTGTGTAATATGCGAGTAATGACTGAAACACCACCTCATAACGCACACGATAGACTTTATATGAGTTGCGGGTCATATGAGTTGAAGCTATCGTGACAGGAAAGCAGCACCAAGACGCCCATCACATTGCTGTAGCTTTTACTTCGAGCTTTTCCGCCTCGCTAGTCCATGCTATACCTACCTTCTCAATTATGACAGGTATTCTTTAGCTAGTTCCACCTAGATCATTGTGAAGGCATCATGTGTATCGTTTGACTGCAGCCAAGGTTCACAGTAATTGAGGGCAAAAGCGAGATCTTATGTAACAAGACTGGATGCCGAACCCCGTCCCGACCGATGGCGATAATAGGGTGCTTGATTCCCTTTGCACCACCATTATGCCGGCTTGGTTTAACGCTGTTTCTCGAGTTTGATAATTATATAGATCTGATTCTAGTCTTATTTTGTTCTTTAGGATTGATCAATACTGGTGTTGGAATATGGATGGGCTAACGGGTAATACCGTAATGACTAGGTTGCCAAGGTACAGGCATCCCATTCCTATCGAGCTGCTAGGTAGTCCTCTTCACTTCTCCTTTCCCCCTTCTTCAGGCCACGATGCATATCAGAAGACTGCTGCGTCAACCTGTCGAAAGGCACTCCATACAAGTATGTGACCTGTGAAACCAGCAGCTGGGGCTGCTGATACAGTCTAGTATGTTGCTCCGGCTTCCAGAGGGCTCCTTGACGCAAAGCTGAACAGATTATGTCGTGTTTCTTTGAAGGAAAACGCCTAATAAGGGGATACTCAGCAGGAGGGTATACAGCTTTCTGTAGGAAACCGCTTGGCAACAGCCTGAAACTTACTGACATTAAACTTACAAATAGACCACTCCTAGCCTCCTATTCCCTATGACTGTGCTACACACTTTTTCTTGGCACGCACTATTAGTGTAGGCCACTATAATTGTACTGTAACACTTAATAGCTACTCCTTGGCCGTCCCCCCCCTATGGCCCCAGCCACCGAGGCTAAGGCTAAAGCCTCAGGCCCACCAGCTAGGGCTTTTGCGTCTATTACTATTACCTTAGATATCTTTAACTCTTTATTACCCTAACTTTACCTATAATATATTAATACTACTAGTACTACTAGACCTTTAATCTTTAACCTTAAGCTAAATACTATATAACCTCTTTAGTTACCTTAAAAGTGTATTATAGTCTTCTTTTTTTTTAACTTATTTCTTTTTTTTTTTATAACCTATAAAAAAAACTTTATAACTTATTTTCTTAGTAAAATTAAAAGCCTTTACTATATTAAAGCTACTTTTACTAGTACTATTTAGTTTACTTTAGCTTAGCTAAAAGTAAAGCCTATTAACTAAGCTATAGCCTAATATTATACCTAGGCCTTTACTAGTTTTTTTAAAGATATTACTATAAGTTAACTTATTACTTTTATTATTACTATTACTCTTAATACTACTATAATACATTATCCTTTATACACTATTATAGCTACTAGCTATAGTAATAGCTACTAAGAGATATTACTTTATAATATCTCTTTAAAATACTAGACTTCTTTATAAAAGGGGTCTAAAAGTATATACTTAAAAAATACTTATATCTTTATTTAACTTTCTATAGGACACTCTTTATAAATAACTAATTCTATAATTATTTATAATAGACTTATAAAGGCTTACTAGATCTTAGTTAAAGATATTATAAAAGTAACTAAGGTTAATAGTAGCTTTATAATTACTTTAAGTACCCTAAGAATATAATTAACTATACTTACTTATAGTACTAAGCTTTTTTAACTTTTTAATATAACGTATATTAAAAAGTTTACTAGTTAATATTTTTATATTATTTACTATATTCTATATAATATTTACTTTAGCTTTAATAATACTATAATTTTTACTAAGTCTTTAATTTTCTCTAAGATTAAGATATAAGTAAAGTTAATAGCTATTTAAGCTTACTTTTTTTTATTACTAAGAACTATAAACTATAGTCCTAGGTTATTACTTTTAATAATATATTACTTATTCTTAACTTTTATATCTTTAGTAGTATAATTACTTAGTGGCTTAAAAAGAAACTACTAAAGTAGTATAAGCTATACTAGAACTAGTATAGTATATATTAATATAAGTACTAGCTAGTTTATTAGTAGTACAGTAAAAACTAGGCCTAAGGCTACTTACTTAATACCTTTTACTAGGCCTAGATATAGTATACTAACTACCTTAGCCTATATTACCTTAACTCCTTAACCTACTCTACTAGGCCTTAACTCTAGAATAAAGTATTTTAGATACTTATAGTAGCTAATAAGTAGCTAGTCTACTACTAAGGCCTTACTTTCTTCTAGGCTACTAAGTAGGCCCTAGAGGGCCTACTAGTAACCTATAAGGGAGCCCTTAATAGTACACTATACTACTTATCTTAACCCCCCTTAGCTAGCTTATATTTAGCTACCCCTAGTGCTATACTTACTAAGGGCCTTTAAACTAAAAAAGATATCTTTATAATTATTAATATATAGCTATTAAAAAAAGGTATAACCTTAACCTTAGTACTAAGAACCTTTATTTATAAGTCCCTTATACTTACTACTCTTTATTAAAGCACTATTTGAATTAAAAACCTTTACTAATATAACTAATAACCTACTATATATATATCTTTTAAGTTAATATCTAGAAAACTAGGCTAATATATAATACTACTTTTACCTTTAGTTTAGCTACTAAAGCTAAAGTTATCTTTATTTAAGAACCCTAGTGCTCTCTAGATAAAGCTATAAATATTATAAAGTCTTACTTTAACTATACCCTCTTTTTACTTATTTATACCTAGTTTAATACTAAAAATAGGCCTTATATCCTTATATATACTTAAAAAGACCTTTTTATACTTTATTTATAAGGTATTATACTAATACCTAATAAAGACCTCTTAGATATTACCTTAAGAAATACTACTATACTTAATATATATAAAGATATTACCTTTAAGTTAACTCTTAGTGCCCTTAAGTCCTAGACCTTACCCCTGTGCTTATTAGTAATAAAGAATTTTAATACTATATACTATAATTAGTAGCTAGGTATTACCTTAAATAAGGGTACTACTAGACTAGTAGACTAGTTCTTACTCTAGGACCTTATAGTTCTAAATACTTTAGAGGTCCTAATATATAACACTAGTAATACCCTAGACTTTATAGTCTCTAATATACCCTTAATAAGTATATAAGTAGTTTATTAATACTATACTAAATTAAACTATAAAATAATTATTACTTTTTTTTTTCTTTAGATCTAAGACCTTATATAACCTATACTTAACCTATAACTCTTTATTAACTAAATCCTAGACTATACTATAGCTATTAAGGATATAGTATAAGTTATTTTTTTTACTACTAACTCTTAGTAAGACCTAGATTATTTTATAAAGGCTATTAATAGTGTCCTATAAGTAGCCTTAACTACTACTAGGATCTAATATTAACTAGAGAGAAAAGGTGCCCCCTAGTAAACTATAGTATACTAGTAAGCTAAAGAAGCCTACTACTAGACCTAATAACTTAACTTTACTTTTAATATAGCTAAGGCTATTTATTACCTTTTCTTAGCTATAGTCTAAAAAGCTAAGTTTACTATATAGTAAAAAAAGATCTATAATATAAAGACTAATAAGGACCTTTACTATATAATAAAATAAAATAAGCCCTTTACTTAATTTACTTTTTTTTCTTTATAAGGCCTTAAAATAACCCTAATTACTAACCTTATAAAAAAGGCCTTTTTTTTATACTTTATCTTACTAAAGAGAAATATTCCTTTTATAGGTAAAGGCTTTAATATACCTATAGCCCTCTAGACTACCTTATACTAGTAGTCTAAGATTCCCCTGAAAAAAGTTTAAGTATCTTTACTAAAGGTTAAAAACACTTTACTTAGTACTAATAGTATTACTATTACTATACTAAAAGCTACTTAGCCTTATATCTTTATATTTATTTATCTCTTATACTTTAGTTATATCTATATTAAGTATTACCTTAAGATATTTTATAATATTAAGATAGTTATAATCCCTAAGCCTAACTAAGATACTAGTACTACTAAAGAATAGTGCTTTATTTTTTTTTTTTACCTTAGGCAAAGGCCTTAAGTAACTTATTACTTATAGACTTATATAGGCCTATATATAATAAAAGATTCTTTATCCCTAGGTTACTAGTGCTCTTTTAAAACACTTTATAGTTAATATTATAAGTAGCTTTACTTATAATATTAGAAAGGTATTTACTAAAAAAGAGGTTACTACTTTTATTATATATAATATATAGAGTATATTTAATACTATTCTTCTAGACCTTTTTAATCTCTAACTATATAAGTAAAAGTAACTTCCTAATATTATTAACTAGGTTAAGTACTTTACTAGTTATTAATATACCTATATATATTATAAAAAGATTTATACTTCTATAGTTGTTATAGAGGCACTGTATAGGTAGGAAAGATTATAAGGAAAACGGCTTAACTATCTATAGTGTAGAAATAGGTGGCCTAACTTAAAGAAATAGAGTCCTTTAAGTAGGCCCCTAGTGTAGGGACAAAGTCTAGATTAGAATAACTAATTCTCTGCCCTAGAGAATTCCTAGCTATATTTTAACTAGCCCTATACATAAGTATAATGCCTATAAAGGTATTATAATACACCCCCCTAGGTATAACTAACTACTAAAGGAGTTTTACGCTTAATAACTACTAGATATAAATAAAATTATTACTAAAGGAGTAAATTAAAGTATTTAAGGTGCTCTATAGAGCCTAAGTACAAGGGGTAGCTAATATATAAAGGAAATATTATATATACTACTATTAGAGGGGAATATATTACTATATTTATTTACTTTTCTTATATTACTAACTATATAAATTATTAAGTAAAATAGTAGCCTTTAATTAGTTAAGAAATAACTAACTTAAGTGCCTTTTTACCTTATTACTATTTACCTTTTTACTAGGTAAAGGTTAACCTCTCTTTTCTTTCTTTTTTTATTATTAATAATAATAATTATATATATTACTATATTTCTTTACCTCTCTCTATAGTTATAATTTACTATAATTACTTACTACTAGTAAGGTAATCTATAATACTAATTATTTTAAATTAATACCTTCTAAAGGAAAAAAGAAGAAGGCTATATATACTTATACTACTAAAAGCATATAGGGTATAAGGACTCTTGCAGTGCAGTAACTATATAGAACACTATAACCACTAAAAGTAACATAAGATTCCTTACTAATTAGTATATAAATTGTCTTAATCTATCTAGAATTAACATTAATTATAAGTGTTAAACTATAGGATTAAGTATAATTATACCCTAATTAGGTAGGTAATTACTCTTAATTGTCTTATATTATTATAATTAGAGGTAAATTATAGAGAGGCTTTAGTTTAATTAGAAGGTAGGTATAAGTATAAAGGATAAATTCTATATATCTACCTCTAAACCTATTAATACTAACTTATATCTTTATACTTAATTAGGATTAGGATCTTCTAATTAAGTACGTATACTACCTTACTTTAGGCTAATTACCTTACCTTACTTTAATTATCCCCTAATTTCTTCTTTATAAGTCCTCTTAAGGAGAAATTATCCTTAAGATTAGCCCTTATATAACCACCTTTATAGTAAATTAGTATTAGCCCTTCTTCTTGTTCTTCTTCTTAGCTTCTGCCTCCTGCTTATATACCTCCTTTACATAATCCTATTAAAGCCCTATATCCTCTTAATCCTAGCCCTCCTAATCCTAGCTTAATAATAGTAGTACCTAAGGCGTATATATAGAGGTTATATAAGCTAACTTATTAACTAGGTTATTATATTAATTAACTTATTCCTCTTATATATACTTATTAATTACTAGTTTCTTAAAAAGCTTATTTTAGTAGTATAGTAGTTAATAATAGTAATTTATAGCCTCTTATTAAAGTAACTTATTAGCTTCTTACTAATTAAGCTCTAACTTACTAAGTGTTAACTTATAATTTACTTATCCTAACTATAAGTTTAGATCTTAAGAAGTTATATCTTTTAGCTATAAGCCTTTACGTTACTTAATTAATAAGGGTTTCTAAAGCAGTTAAGCCTAAGTTAGAAGGGTTCTCCTCTATAACGTCTTTAATCTTAAGTAAAACCTAAGCTAGAGGCCTAGTTCTAGTAACTAATAATAAAGTTAGCCTAAATAAGACAGGAGGTAAATATAGGTTTATAAGTAAACATATAAGTCTCTCTAATTATAGCGTTATGTTAAGCGTCTAGAGAATTAGCTATAAGGTAACTAGTAATATTTAACTAGGAGGTATAAGACTTATAGGAGTATACTTAGAATTAGACCTTTTTTTAATAGTATTTATTACTAAAATAAACTAATTAAGTAGGTTTTAAGGTATAAAGCCTAGTAATAGTTTAAGTAGTAAGCGCTATCTTTAATTAGTAACTAATTAATAATAATATAGGCTAAAGATCTAAAGATTAGTTAGTATACTTTATTTAATTAACGCTATAAAGCCTAGCCTTATATATAGCTTCTTAATAATTATATAGTCTAATTTAGCGCCTACTAATACCCTTATATAAATATTTTTATATTAACTATAAATATCCTTAAGATATATTCCTAAAGTATTATATATAGTATTATTAACTTAGTTACCTTTATAGTAAAACTTATAGCTAATCTACTAAATTTAGTATATATATATTTAATTACTTAGTGTACTTTTTATTTTATTACTTTAGAAGATAAGATTCTTAGTTAGGTATAATTTACTATACTAAACTACTATTTAGAACTACTCTAAAACATAGAGGCTACACTCCTATAAGCTAGGCTATTAGGCTGTATTAATAACGTAAGCACTAGCGTTAATTAGATTCTTAATATATAGTAAGGCCCCTATATCTTAATAAAATCTTTAGAGCGCTAGGATATTATTAATAAAGATTACTTTAGATTAGCCTGCCTCCTAAAAAGGGTTATACTAATAAACTATACTATCTTATAAGTTAATAATTATTCTTATAAAGTGTCTAAAATAATTAATAAATAGTAAAAAGAGGACTAAATATATAGAAGTCTTAATTACTTTATAAGTAGTAGGTAACTAAGGAACTAAAACTAAGGTAATATTTAGATTAGTAAAATATTTCTAGCTAATTAGAACTACTATAATATTACAGACTAATAATAAGTCCTAAGTTATAACCTCTAACGCTATAGTAATCTTATCTCTCCTTATCTAATCTCTTTAGAGTAGTTAACCCTATAGGTTATAGTAATTAAAAAGGATAGCTTTTACTTTCTAGTAACTCTAGCCTTACTATTCTTAGTAGCTATCTTAGATTATAAAGGCTACTAGTTACTATTATAGAAACTAATTTATATTCTCCTAAAGGAGCTAGTTAAGAAAACGTATATTAAGTTTAGTTAGAATAAAGCGTATAAAACTATCTTAGATAAGTATAACTTATAGGTATACCTAAGTCTAGTAGCTAAAGCAGTTATTTACGCTAGGATTAATAAATTAGGAGTTTTAAGCTTCTTTAGTTATAGCTAGTAATATAGTCTTAAATCTAATTAGTCTGTTTAATTACTAGTATCTTATATAGTTATATAAGTTATTCTTAAAGTTATAAATAGTGTAGGGGCGCTAGATCTAGGTAGCTATACTACTATAGTTCTATAAGGAAGAAAAAATTAGGCTAATAGAAGATATTATAGTAACGTTTAGTTATAAAAAAAGAAAAGTAATTAGTCTTAGGTTTAGTAAGTATATAGTGTAGTGTGTAATTTTAAGTAGTAATTATAATAAAGAAAGAAAAATTAGGTTTAATAGTATATAAGGAAGAAGGTAGCTTTTATAAAGAATAGCTAGATTATTACTTAAATAATTATTATTATTATTAAAAGGGTAAAAAAGAAAAGATTAATTAAAAAGAAAAAAGGTAAGTTAATATAGTAATAGGTAAAAGAGGGCCTTAATTAGAGCTAGGAAAGAATAACTTAGTAAATAAAGTAAAATTAGAAGAAAAAAGAAGTAATTTACTTATTATTAGTAAGTAAGGTAGTAAATTATTCCTTTAGGCTAATTATAAATTAGTTAGTTAGTTCTTTTTTTTACCTGCCTAGATTAGTTTACTACGCCTTCCTTTTTAGCAGATTAACCTTCCTAAAGATAAAAAGGAAAATCTTTTCCCTATTAACCTACTTTTAAACCCTTTTATTAATAACTACTTTTATTAATTAACTTAAATCTTTATCTTACTATCTTAATTTTTAGATCTATTATTATTAACAGTTAATATATCTAACCTAAACGCTATTAATAATTATAAGGTTAATTATACCCTACTTATATAGATCTATCCTTAGTAGTAGTTAAGCTTTATGCCTAGTAAGAAGTTCCTTAAGAGCTAGAACATCCTATACTATTTTTAGTAAGTATTAGAAGTAAGAATATCTCTAAGTATTCTTATACTTCTTTATCTTATATTTCCTCTATTATAGAGGTTATATATATATAAGATATATATATTTATAATCTACTTACTTAGTAGATTAATATATATATTGATTACGTAAGCATGCCTGATTACGTAATCAACCGAAGATTGGAGAAGGTACTAGAATGTCCAAGATCTCTCTAGATCCTACCTTCTACCTCTGTTGTTCCTATAAGGTTATTGTTTTAAGTTAGGGTTATTTACTTAAGGTTACTATGTTACGCAACTAAGGGTTGATTTATAAGCAGCTTACGTAAGTATGGAATATTCTAGTAAGCTGTATAGGTCTATATAAGGGCTGGAATTCTTCCTGTTTCTAGTTTCCTTTCCTTCTCTCTCTAAGCAAGCAAATAGTTAATAATCTAACTACTATACTCTCTTTTAACTATATATCCTTATATCCTCTATTTATCTACCCTAGGTATAAGTATTTATATCTCCTTTTTATCCTATATTCTTACTTCTATAGGATATATCGTTATATAAGAGATATATTCTCTTATATTCTCCTAAGCTAGAATTCTCTATCTAAGAGACTAGCTTACCTGTTATGCTAACAGTAAGTTACTTTAACTTATATAGTTATAAGTTAATTAGTCCTTCCCTTTTTTAAAGCTATTACTAATTATAGGTTTCTCTTAGTATTTAAAGTATACTATTTAGTGTAAGCTACTAAGCTTAGTTAGGGAGCTATATTATAAGCTTTAAATTATTACTCTATTTAGTAACAAAACTATTAGTTAAGTAATAATTAACTTTTAGGGGTTATATATAAATTAGGCTATCTTATATAAAATCTTAATAAATCCTAGTCTTATAAGCAGCTCTCTTATCTTTTTATATTACGTCTTTATAAGTAAGACCTATACTAGTTACTTTAGAGTGCTATTCTAGAAGCTTCTTAGTTATACTCCTATAGTTAACTTACTTTTAATTTAGGTATATAGTGTTTATAACGTTATACTATATAGTTACTATACTTATAGCTTCTAGAAGTAAGTTAGTCTAGATCTAGAGGGGGATATCTAGGTTATAGCTCCTTATTTTAAGTATATATCTCTTCCTAGGGAGTTCTTAAATTAGTACGCTAATTATATGTTTTAGGAGTCTAGCACTAGTTATAACTACTAATCTAATAATAATTATTAGTTTACTAGTAGTTATAAGACTAAGCTAGATAATAAAAAGTATTTTAAGCATAAGAATAGTAGTAAAAGAGTCCTTTTATTAATTAACTTAAATATTAAGCTAATTTTAATTAAGTACTTTTAGCTTAATAATACTTTAAAGGAACTAAAGGTGTAGGCTAGTAAGGGTAAAAAGTACTAGGACTTTATTAAAGGTAGTAAGGTAAACTTTAAAAAAAGTAATTCTATATATAACTTAGAGGTTTATTAGAAGATTACTTAAGATTAAGATAGTAATTTTATATTTTTACTAAAGTTTTTCTTAAAAAAGGCAGAGGTTTAATTAATTAGTTTCTTTATCTTAAAGATAATAGTAATAAGGTTAATAGCTAACTTAAGTTTCTTAAGTAAAGTAAGCTAGTGTTTTTAAAGTAAAAAAAATAGTAGTTATAGACTTTTTCTTATAGTTATTAATTACCTTAGTAAAGTAGCTATAAGTAGTATAATTTCCTAAAGCTTTCTTTTAATCTATTTATCCCCTATACCTTTATATAGAATTAGTAAAAAAGGACACTTTAATTAAAAAAGCTTATAAAGGTATATCCCTAGTGTTAACTATTAATTAGTAGTACACCTAGTGTACCTAAGCTGTCCTTAGCTAGTAGTAAGTCCTAAAGATTAAAAGTAATTTTATCTTATAAGGTATCCTTATCTAGGGAAAAATAAAGTCCTTTAGGTGTCCTAATAAATTTCTTTAACTAATTACTTATATATATAGCTTTAGTAATTAGATTCCTAAAGAGTATAGTAAGCTAATATAATATACTTATAGGAGAAACTAAATAGATCTAGTAAGGTTTTTACTAATAGTAATCTAGCTTCTATAATATAAATATATTAATTTTTTTTTAAATATTAAAAATAAAAACTAGATCTTCTTACTAAAGTTAGGTTAATTAAAGTAAATATAAATAGCTTTTATTAAACTAATTACGTATATAGGCTTTTTACTAAGTAATAATTTTTATAGTATGTTTATAGTCCTAGTTAAGCTATTAAAAAGCCTAAAGGTAAGTCTATACCTCCTCTTTAGGTGTCTAGATAAAGTCCTAATTAAGAACCCTCTAAGTAGTAATACGCTACTTAATTAAAGTAATAGTATAATAACTATAGATAAGGTAAAAAGGCGTATACCTTAATAAAGCTTTAATAGTAGTTTAATCTATAAAGAGAGTAGTTAGAAGTAGGGGGTAAATATCCTTTTAGCCTTAGTCTAACTAAATATAAAGTGTATATATAATTAGCTAATATCTTTTCTTAAGAAGCCTATTTACTTAAGGGTTATATACTAATATAACCTTATAGTACGTCTTATAGTGTTAATTTAACTTAGTAACTACACCTATATTCTCTTATCCCCTATTAATAATTAGAGTGCTATAAAGCCTATATTAGTAGATAATATCCTCTTAAAGAAACTTTACTATATTCTTAGAGGTAGCGTTCTTAAGGATCCTTACCTTAACGTAGCTAGAAAACTTATAGTAAGCTTTAATAACCTTCTATCTACTAATATACTATATATCTAAGTAAACCTAAGTAAATAGGCAGTAGATTAGTTTAGTAAAGATATAAAGGTTATTTATACGCTTAGACTAAGCCTTCTAATATAACTTATAGCTTATAATTAACTCCTTAACTTAAGTATATATCCCTAGCTAAAAGTATTATTTAGTAAGGTAGAAGTAAGTAGCCTTATATCCCTAATACCCTAATTTATTATATACTTTAGTAATTAACTCTTAACAGCAGCTTAGATTATTAATAACCCTCTATAGGTAAGGAGAGGTCCTTATCCCCTATTAGAATAAGAGTTAATCCTATATTATAAATTATATAGCTAACTACTTAAACTAGTAGAACTAAGTAGGGGAAATCCTAGGGGGTCTTTTAAGTAAAAGTAGGAAATAGGTAATTTATTTTAAGTTAGTTAACTATTATTTTAGTATAAAAAGGTCTATTAGAATATTAATATCTTAGTCTTAATTAGTTATATTATTATCTTAGCTATATATATAAATAATAAAGTTCTATATAATATAAAGTTAAAGCACCTTTATATTAATAAAATCTTTAATATCTTTCTCTTAATCTACTTCTTTAATATCTAATAGGCTAGAGGGTTTTTATAATAATCTATTTACTATAGTGTTTTTCTTACTATTAATATACTTAATCTTAAAGTTAAAAAGCTAGATCTAAGAAAGCTACTTTATTATTATTACTAAAAGTAAGTTATTTACTATACTATTAATCTATATAATAAGGACTCTTATATTAGTCTTTAAAAGGAATTAGATACTAAAAAAGTATTTATATAGTTATTTAAGGCTTATTAGAACGCCTTATATTTCTAGCTTTCTTATATTATAGTTTAGTTCTAGTCTACACTAAATTCTATTTTTATACTATAAAACAGCCTACTTCCTATTAATAATCTATCCTAGCGTAGCGCCTTATCCCTTAACGCTAGTATTTATTATTAGGATAATCTAGCCTGCCTTAAGGCTATAGTCTAATATAATTAGGACTAAAGCCTTAGTAATAGCAGACTTAAGCGCTTCTATAGCTTAAGCATAATCTATATTCTATTAGAAGGACTAATTCTTTTTTAGAAGAGAGTATAAAGGCGCTACTATTAATAAGAAGTTCTAGACTTAACACTTATAAAAGGTAATAATCCTTAGGAAAAAGTAGATTTCTAAGACTAAGAAGCACTTCTCTTACTTAAGAATCTTAATAACTTTTACTTAATCTAGCTAGCACCCTTCTATACTATATAGATACCTTATAATTACTATAGATATCTAGCACTATTAGGACTTAAGCATAAAGATAGTGTATCTAGCTAACTTAACGTTAAATAGGACCTAATTAATATTCCTTAAATATTTATAAATAAATTAGTAGATACTAAGATAAGTAGGTAATTCCTTATTATTATACTTTAATTAAGGACCTTTTACTATAATATTATTTAAAAAGGCGCTATAGTATTCTAGAATTAAGTTATAGAGGATTTAAGTTATAATCTAGTAAAACTAGGCTACTAAATTTATTACGCCTTATAAAAAAGTATAGTATTAAAAAAGGCTAAGAGGTATTAAAAAGGTTATTAGATTATAGCTTTTCTTATTAAGCGTAACTTAATTATAACCTAAGAAGAAATTAAGGAGGAAGATAAGCTAATTTATAGCGTATTCCTTAAAGAATTAATCTATAAATAGAGGCTGTTACGCGTTATATAAGGTTACTACGTTAACCTTTATAGCTAAGTTAATTAGTCTAAGGCTACTATTTTTCTTTAAGATAAGAAACTAAGGATTATAGTAAGTAGTATAGCTCTCCTTAATAATCTTCCTTACTATCTGTTATTAAATTACTTTAAACGCCTTTAGAAAAAAGGCTTTTAGGATTAAGATACCCTTTACTTATTATAATTTATATAAGATAATATAAATTACTTATAGTAAAGTAACTATTACGTCTAATTAGCTATACTTTAAAAATTTCTACACTAAGGATTTCTCCTAATTAAGGAAGATATACTTAAATAAGTCCTTCTCTCTTAGTAATAGATATAGGCTGTTTTTTATAATTACTTTAAGACACTTATTAGTAAGCCTAGATTAGGGCTTAATATTAGAAATCTTTAGTATAATAATATTATTATATAGTCTAATCTATTCTTAAAGCTTCTACTTTACACCTTTAAGCTTCTTAATCTTTTAGTATAGGTTACTATTAGGTACTAATCTATTAGATAGGGTATTATTAACTAGTTAAACCTTCTAATCCTTACGTTTATATATTATATAGATTATAGCTACTTCTTTAACTCTCTTATACTAATAAGTAGCTTTATTTTAGTGTTTCTAGATCCTATAGCAGATTAACTACTCCTCTTAGTAAGAGACTAGTTTTCTTATAAATTAATTATAAAGATCTTTTTTTACTAGTTTATAATTCTATTAATCTAATAGATATACTGCTATTACCTTATAAATATAAGTAACTTATAGTTTAATTACAGCTTATATAACTAAGGCTATAATCTCTTTAGCCTAGTTTTAATTAATTATAGCTGCTATCTTCTTACCTTCCTTAAGGTTAATCTCTAGGTAAAACTTATTAGATCTAGTAGCACTCCTAGGTTTACTACTAGAATCTAGTTTTCTAATCTAAAGACTATAATAATATAGTTATTAATCTATAGTAAGATATTAGTAATCTTAGTTAAGCTATTTATCCTAATAACCCTAATAAGAATCTTTAAGAGGGCTTTTTTTATATAGATATATATAGTAATTAGTTACTTATTATACCTAAAGGAGAGTTAAGTGTCCTAAGTAAAAGGTAGGCCTAGTAGAAGCAGATTAGTTATTTCTTATTTATCCTTAATAAAGAAGCAGAAGGTTACTCTATATCTATTAATCTAGATATTAGTAAAGTAGAAGCTATTAAATATTATATTACTACCTAGATTAGACTTAAAAGTCCTTATTTAAAGACTAGTAACTATATATAGGATCTTAGTAGCTTTAACATACTACTTTAAGAGGATATTTACTTACGCTTTAGTGTTAAGGATTACTAAGATTAAAAGGCCTTTATTTAACTAATTAACACTTAATATTTAGACCTTTAGTTATAAGTACGTATTTAAAATAACTAAGGTTAGTAGTTTTACTATAGGCTTTACGCCTTATACTTTATTAATTTTAATAGATATTAAGGACTTACTATTAATTAAAGTATTATACTTATTTAGTAGTTCTTTAATATCTTTTTACTATTAAGCTATTTCTTTAAAATTAATTAAGGACTTTAAGGCCTTAATCTAAACACCTTTAGTATTAATATACCCTTAATTATATAAGGTAGCGCCTATAGCTATATTAAACTCTAGCTATATCTTTTAGAGAAGTCTAACAGGAAGTAAGACTAAAGCGTCTAGCTTTTTATTAGCTAACTTCCTTACCTCCTAATACAGATTAAGGCCTTAAGTTTACTTAAAGGCTATAACTTCTTTTAATTTATTAGACTCCTCTTTACTTATATATAGTTTATAGTCCTTAAGGGTAGTTATAGGTTCTATAGGCTTTAGTTATAGTAAAATAGTTATATTTATTTTAGCTAGTAGGGACACCTAATCTAGATTATAATTATAGTTACTATTATTATTAACCTTTATAATTTCCTTATTCTTTAAGGTAAATAAAATAGTTTTTTTTTTAATTAGCTAAGGCCTAACTAACTTCTTTATACTATACGCCTCTTATAATCTATCTTAAGTATGTTTATTCTAAATAGTAAGGTTCTTAAGAGGCCTACCTCTTTACACTATAAAGATATTAGCGTATTCTTACTCCCTATCTTCTAGTTATACTATATATAGGCACCTAATATTACTTATTAGTGTTATAAATAGTAGATCTAAGGTGCTTTACTAAAGGTATCTAACTTATTAATCTAGGATACGCTTTACTAAGAACTTATAGTCTTTATTAGTAGATATATTTATAATATAAAAAAGTAAAGTAACTTAATTAGTAACTCTACTTTATTAGCTATCTTTAATTACTAGGAATAGTATATTATTTATTAGACTTTACTTATCTTACTTCTTATAATACTAAGCTTTTTAGACTAAGATTATAAGATATATATCTTTATTAAAGGTATATTACTAATAATCTTAGATAAATTAATACTTATTAGACTAGTAGTACTAATATCTATCCCTTAGTCCTAATACTTTTCCCTAATCTAGTTATACTATACTAACCTTAACACTTAAGTAAACCCCTTTAGCTAGATAGAATTCTAATATATCTTAAGTTTACTTATACTATTAGTAAGGTCTTAATTAGCGTTACCTAGGATTAGTTAGTTAATTTAGATATTAATAGTTAATTATCTTAGTTACTAGTAATCTTAGTACTAATAAGTAAAGTTTCTTTAGGACTATTACTAGGCTAGTTAAGTTATAAAGGTACTATTAGCCTTACTATTAGTAAATAGGGGCCTATACTCCTTCTTATAAGTAATTATATTAAGAAGTCTGCTCTTAAACGTTATATACTTTATTAATTAAATAAAAGCTAAAAGGCTAATCCTTATCTTATCTACTACTTTTTCTATAGTCTTAGTATTAAATTACTTATATATAGCCTTAATTAGGCTCTTATTAGAAATTATATAAAGGCCTTATTACTTTACCTTAGTAATTATATTATTAACGCTAGTAAAAAGTGCCTTAGCTAAGTATAGGTCTAAGCTAAAGATTAGTAATCCCCTTATAACCTTCTTAATTTATTCTTCCTTATTAAGGAATTAATTAGCGTCTTATCTTCTATATTCCTTTAAGAGATAGGCCTTAGCCTAGACCTAAAGTAAGTCCTTAATTATATCTTTTACTAAAGTTTAATAATCTCCCCCTATATAGTAGGCTACTAGTATACCCCTTAATTAGTCTAGTACTTATATAAGCTTATATTAATCCTTATATTTTTCTAAGAAGTTAATAATATTATCTCTAGAAAAGACTATAGTACTACTTTAGCCTAAAAGGGGTATCTTAAAAAAGTTTAAGTTCTCTCCTTAATTAAGGACTATATCTACTATTACTTATAAGACCTTAGGCTAAATTTAAGTAGTAAAAGCAGTAAGAAAGGTATCTATAGAAAGGTTAAGTTCCTAAAAGATAGAGAGAGGTTTCTATTTCTAATTAGGTACTATAAGTAGAGGATTAGAAGTGTTACTACTCTCTTTATTCTTAGAAGGATTAATCCCCTTTAGCTCTTAATACTTAGTAAAGGCTAGTCCTCTTACTAAAGTAGTGTTTAGGGTTAAGCCTAAGGTATACTTAGGAGCAGCCTCTTAAGAAAAGGTAGTATAGTTATTACTTATTATATTAGTTAGTAGTTATTTAGTATATAACTTATTAATTAAGTTAAAGATTTTAATAATTATATACTAATTTAAACTCTTTAAGATCCTCCTTAAGAGTGCTAAAGTAACTTATCTTATTATCTAAACTATAGCTATACCCCTAATTAGTAGAATTTATATAATTATCCTTAGCCCTAGCTAAACTTATTAACTAACTTTTAATAAAAAGGGTTCTTTAATTTATTATAATTTCTTTATAAAGTTATAATAAGTGTTTAAATTAGTATACTTATAAGAAGTCCTAAGGCTAATAGCTTTATATTTCTAGATTAGGTAATTCTTAAGGCGCTATCTTATATTAATTAACTATAAGTAACTAATTATAATAAACTACCTTACTTATAAGGACCTTTAAGAGCTTTATCTAGCTCCTTTAGTATTTCTATAATTTATCTTAGTTATTATTATAAATTAGTAACTTTTAAGGTTCTAACTTATTATCTTAGTCTTATAATTAGGTAATTTCTATTATCTAAGTTACTAATTTATTACTTTATTATCTTATTATCTTTTTAAGGTTTTCCTTATTCCCTTAATTAGTTACTTCTTATAATCCTATTGTCTTATTATTATTACTTTTATAATAACTTACTTAGTGTGCTTAACTAGATATCTCTCTAATTAGTTTAAACCTATAGTTAATCTTCTAGAAGGGGAGACTATTAAAAGCGTATAAGGTATAAGGACTCTTATAGTATAGTAACTATATAGAACACTATAACTACTAAAAGTAACATAAGATTCCTTACTAATTAGTATATAAATCGTCTTAATCTGTCTAGAATTAATATTAATTATAAGTGTTAAACTATAGGATTAAGTATAATTATACCCTAATTAGGTAGGTAATTACTCCTAATTATCTTATGTTATTATAATTAGAGGTAAATTATAAAGAGGCTCTAGTTTAATTAGAAGGTAGGTATAAGTATAAAGGATAAATTCTACGTGTCTACCTCTAAACCTATTAATACTAACTTATATCTTTATACTTAATTAGGATTAGGATCTTCTAATTAAGTACGCATACTACCTTGCTCTAGGCTAATTGCCCTACCCTGCTCCACTACTATAGTGTATATAGTAGTACTTAAGAATTACACTAACTAACGTAGGGCAAAAGAGGGGGGCAGTAGCCCCTTTAATACCCTAGATAAAGAGCCTATAGTCCTCTTCTTTAACGTAAGTACTTTACTATTTACTTTACCTTTATATTACTAGACGAAGCTAATATTTAATACTAGTACACCTAAGAGGGGGGTTATAATAGCAGTAGGGTTACTAATAGTCCTGTTATAGGCACTAAGGGGCTAGACAAAGAGGGGGATAGTTTATAAGCCTTTAATAATGCCCCCTTCTCCCTTAGCGCCTAGGCTATAGCTATAGCCTATAGTAAGGCTATACTAGCTAAGTTCCTATAGTATAACGCCCTTAGTATAATGCTACTTTTTCCCTTTTCTTAGATATATATCTACTAACCTATTTATATAGCGCTAGTTACCTTTATAGTAGAAAAAGAGGGAAAAAATAAAGGAGGTAGTTAGGCTAAGACCCCTAAGCTTACCCTAAGGAAGGTTAAGTATATAAGGTATATTATAAGTACACTTTATAGTAACTTCTTAAGGTAGTATATACTAGTAATTAAGAGCTAATCTTAAAAGTGCTAGCGCTATACTAATAGTTATATCCTATATATTATAACTTAGAAAAGATTAAAGCTTTATTACTTAGTAAAGGAGTTCTTAGCTATAAAGTATAGTAATAGGCCTCTTAGTATATATTCTTATATATTAGGTATTAAGCTTTAATACCTTATAAAACCTAAAAAATAATAAAGTAGAATTTAATATAAATATAATATATATTATAGTATTAATAATACTATATACACTATATACACTCTATAGTTATATAACTACTCTAAATTCTACTATATATTATAAAAGATAAGAATATTACTATATAAAGAATAGTACTTCTAAGAAAAGCACTATTCTCCTAAGGAGTTACTTTAGTAATAGAATATTACTTTAGTAGTAAAACATACTAAAGTAAACTATATAAGCAAGGTGTTTTAGATAAACCTAGCTAATAACTTAGAATCTAGAAGAAATCTCTAGAAATCTAAGATAACCTTAGGAAAATAAGTATAAATAATCCCCTTTTCTCCCTCTATCTAGACAGTAAGTCTTAGTTCTATAAGTAAGAAATGCAATATATTATCTATATCTTTTATCTTTTATCCCTTATCTTATCTCTTATTTTTATATTGCCCCTTGTTACCTCTAAAATTATATACTACTCTAAGGTAATTTATTACTAACTTATATTTTAGATCCTTAGCTAAGTAACTACCATATTATAAGGCTATATTATCTTTAAGAAGACCTTTTCTTAAGGAGACCTTTGTATTAGTATATAAAAGATTAATAAGGTAGCGTTAGTACTACCTACCCCTTAGAGGCCTAGTTCTTTTAATAGTAGATCTAGTAGAAATATATTAATTATAGTAAGTGTGTTTAGTAATACCTCCTTTAGTATAGCTATTACTATTATAAACAAGAGATAAGAGGCTACTATTTACTTTATAATTAATACCCTTGTTAGTGCTTTACTTCCTAAGGCATAGGTGTCTATATACTATATCCTTATAGATTAGTATATAAATCTTCTAAGAGAAGTTAAGTAGTAAATTACAAAATTTAGGTTTTAAGCTCCTAGTTAAGAGCAAGGGGCCTATAGGCTAGAATAGCTTTTTAGAATAGTCTATAGGTAAAAAATAGAATATTATATAGCCTATAGGCACTTGTCTTTTACTAACCCTCTTTCCTAAGTGTATATAAGTATAGTTTATATATCTTCAAGATTAAGTAATACCTTAAATTACTTAAACTTACTATAAAAAGACCCTTAGTAAGTCTATTTACTAGTATATTATTTATAGGTATATATATAATATTAAATAACTCTTTTATATATTCTTATTAAAGCTATATATTCTAAATATTAATATAATATAGGTAGGTTAATATATACTCCTTTTTACTAATAACTAGATAAATTATCTAGCTATTATTATAATTAATCCTTTATATATTACTAAGCTTAAGTTATATATTATAAAAAAGACACTTTATTACTATTATTTCTTTTATAGTAAGCTTAAGGCTAAGAAGCTCTGCCTTAGTAGTAGACGTTATAACTATACTTTACTAGGCAGCCTTTTACTAGACTAGCCCTCTAAAGAGTAAGATAATATGTCCTTAGGATAATCTTTGTATCTCTTTATTATCTATAAACAAGGCGTTACTTATAATTATTAAGGCCTAGGCACCCCCTAAGGTACTATAGTAGATTAAGAGATACTATATATAGTAGAGGTACTTAATAACTTAATTAGCAGCCTAATAGTGTTAACATAAAGAATTTATAAAAAAATAGGAGAGTAAGGTATAAGTATAGGTAACGTTAAGTTAAATTATAATAGCTATATAGAGGATTAAGCTAATCTTCTCTTAGAATTACTTAACTTTACCTAGTGTTACCTATTAGGTGCCTAGAGCAGGGCCCTAGGGGGGCACTAGAGTAGGACTAGGACTAAATAAACTAGTCACTAAAGGAATAACAAAAAAGGAAAACTATATAGAAAATAGGGGTTAAAGGAGGTATATTAAAATAATTATTATAATTAAACCCTAACTACGCCTATTACTAACTCCTTTACTTAATACTATCCTTACCTCTAATACGTTCTAATATCTCTTTATCTTTAGGTGTATTAACTACTAGAGTAGTAATAGTGCTTACTAAATCCTAAACTATAGCCTAGTAATAAAGAAGCACTATAATAAGATAACTAACGCCTAATATAACTAAGTTTATACTAGTAGATAAGTAGTATACTATTAACTTAGGTAAGCTATTAAAAAAAGACCTAAGGGCCTTTCTAAAAGAGGAAGTAAAAAAAGTAAAAAAAAGGAAAATAATTAATTAAATTAAGGCCTTTTAAAGTAGTATATTTATAAAAGATATAAAGAAGGAGATAAAAATAACTACTAATCCTTAACTAGAAACTAAGTAACCTTATACTAATATACTTTTAAAAAGATTACTTACCTTAAGGTATAAGAAGAGAAGCTAAAATAAACTATAGAAATTCTTATTTTAGTTAGAAATATATTTTAATATAGTAAGAGATAAGTTTATAACTAATAATAATAAGGTAAGATATACTAATACTATATTAAAAGGTAACTTAGTGTATAAATAGAGAAAGTATATAGGTTTTTATTATAAAAGTAAGATTAGTAAAGTACCTTAAGAAGTTATAAAGGACTAGCTAAAGGTAGATATTACTAATAATAATATATAGGCTTTTAGTACTACTATAAAGCTAGACGCTATATAATAAGCCTTAAGCTAGTTATACTAATAATTTATTAATAAGTATAAAATAGTTAAGGAGAAGTACCTTAACCCCTAAATAAAAAGGTAGTAAGTAGTTTATATTTTAAACTAAGTGCTCCTAGACCTAAGGACTTATATACTTACTAAGGGGCTACTAGCTACCTACTAAAAGTTAGATAATATAATAAAAAAAGTAGAAATACTTACTAAGACCTATATAAGAGAGGTGTTAAGAGGATAGCTAAGGTAAGGTTAGGAGAGAAAAAGCTACTAAGGGGTAGTAGTATAACTAATAACTATAGACACCCTTTTAACTAAAGCTACTAGTATATACTTAATACTAATAGCTATAATACTAATAGATATACCTATATTAAAGCTAAGAGTTAAAAAAAAAAAAAAAAAGTATAACACTTTAGCTAGAGAGGACCTAAAGACTACTTACTTATTATAACTATAAGAAGCCTAGGCACTAGTTAGCTAGGTGTAGTAAAAAAGAGTACTATAAGTATAAATAATTATAACACTTAAGGAGATAATACGCCTTAGTGCTAATAGGGGTTAATAGTATTAAGCTTTCTTAAAATAAAGAACTATACTACTACTTTAAAGTAGATTTTTATACTAAGATAAGTAGTATATAGAAAAAAAAAAGGCGCTAATTAATCTTAGTATAAATAAAAGTATATTATACTAAAGGATATTATATATAAAAGTACTAGTAAAAGTAAGCTAGAGGGGCCTAGCGCTTTAAGGTATATAAAGAGGTAAGGCCCTAGACTATAAAATAAAAAGGGTAGTAATAAAAGTTATAGATAATATAGAGGTCTTAAGGACGTAAAGCTATACCTTTTAAGTTAGTAATATAGCTAGGTATAACACTATCTTAAGGATCCTCTAAAGATAAGTAGTATAACTAAATATAAAGTAGATAATAATTAGTTAGATATACTTACTAAGAAAAGACTACTTTTAACTTATTTAAAGTAAGTAAGAAATTAAGAAGGTATATAAGGAGTTAAGGGCTATTTTAACTTATTAACTAATAATTTACTACCTATAATATAAAGGGAATAAAAGAGTACTAGAGATACCTTATTATAACTAAAAAGAAGAAGTAAAGGCTAAATAAGATAAAAGAATAAAGGCTACCTTACTAAAGGCCTATAAAGAATAAGTATATATATTTAATATAAGCCTAGTAGCCTAGCTAGTAAGTAATAAAGGCTACTTATATATAATTAATTTAGAGCTAGAGGTAGAAGTGCTATTTAGCCTTATTTACCTATTAGCTAAGAAAAAACTAAAGGAATTAAAGATATATATTAATAAGTTACTTAAGAAGAGCTAGATGAGACACTCTATAAGCCTAGTAGGAGTACTAATCCTCTTTATTCTTAAGAAGAGAGGTAAGCTATATCTTTATATAGACTATAAGAGGCTTAATAAAGTAATAATTAAGAATTATATACTACTACTCCTTATTAGTAAGATTCTTAACTATTTAGTAAAAGTAAAGTAGTATATAAAGCTAGATCTAAAGGATATATATTACTAAGTAAGAATTATAGTAGGTAATAAATAAAAAACAGCCTTTTATACTTACTATAAACACTTTAAATATTATATTATACTATTTAAGCTAGTTAATATACTAGTAACGTTTTAGGTATATATTAATAATACTTTTACTAAGCTAGTAGATATTATATATATTATCTACTTAGATAATATCTTAATTTTTATAAAAAATAAAAAAAGTTATATAGAAGTAGTTAAGTAGGTACTAAGCTAGTTAGACGCTATAAGGCTATACGTAAACCCTAAGAAGTATGTTTTTGACACCTAGTCTATTAGGTTCCTAGGTTTTATAGTGTTTAATAAAGGGATTACTATAAAGTATAAGTAAGTATAAGTAATAGTAAAGTAGTTACTTCTTACTAGCGTTAGGGAGATCTAGGTTTTCTTAAGGTTTATAAGATTCTATTAGTAATTTATTAAAAACTACTTTAAGGTATATATACTTTTAATAAATAGCCTAATATCTAAGGTAGTAAGGGAGTAAGTAATAATATAAAAAGTAAAGAAAGGTTTTTATAAGCTTTACGCCTTATTTACTTAGGCCTTAATCTTTTAGTATTTTAACCTTAAGTTACTTATATAAGTTAAAATAAATATATCTAACTTTATAATTAGTATAGTAATATACTAGCTTTATAAGGGAGCGTAACACCTAGTAGCCTTTATATTAAAAAAGCTATAAGGAGTAGAACTTTATTATAAGGCACTAAAGGTAAAGCTACTTATAATCTATAAGGTAGTAATTTACTAAAGACACTACTTACTATATATATAATATTAAATAGTATTCCTAATAGACTATTTAAGGCACTACTACCTAACTACTAAGCTCTAACTTAATAGTTACTAGGCCTAGCTACTATAAGATTTATTATTATTTAACTTTAAGATTAAGTACTAGCTTAAAAAAAATAATATAGTAAATAAGCTTTTATAATAGCTAGACTACTAGCCTACTAAGGAGGAGGAGAGAGAAGCGTATAGTACGTTCCTAGTAAATTTCTTTAGTAAATTTAGAAAATAGGTTATAACGTTTAGATATAGTAAGTTACTAGGTCCTAGGTTACTAGACTAAAGACAGCTTACTACTAACCTAAAAAATAAAATTATTATAGTATAACTAGTAAATAAGTAGGCCTAATTAAAAAGGTAGTAATAACTAGGTAGTTAATAAATAAAAAAAGAAAATAAAGCACTATAGTATAATAAAAGACTATTTATTTTTAATAGGTATATAGTAAAAATAAAGCTACTAGTAGTATTTTATAATAAGCTAGCTAGGGGTTACTTAGAAGTAAACTATATACTTAAATATATTAAATAAATATATTTCTAGAAGTTAATAAAAAAAACGTTAAGGAGTATATAAGGACTTATATAATATACTAATAAACTAAACTAAGGCACTACTTACTATATAAAAAGCTAGTGCTCTTACTAGTGCCTAGCTAGCTATAGAAATATATAACTTTAGACTTTATTATAAAGCTACTAAAGTTAAAAGGCTTTAATAGTAAGGCGTATAATAGTATTCTAGTAGTAGTAAATAAGCTTATAAAGTATACTATCTACCTGCCTACTTAAGAGACTATTATAGTAGACTAGCTAGTAACCCTCTTAGTAAATAAGGTGTTCTTAAGATTTAGTATCCTTATAGTAATAATATTAGATAAAGAATCTTTATTTACTAGCTATTTCTAAGTAGTAGTATACTACTAGCTAGCTATTAAGTAAAGACTTAGTACTACTTACTAACTCTAAATAAATAGATAAATAAAGTAGTAAAATTAGAATATAAAACACTTTTTATAAGCCTTTTATAATATAAAGTAAGATAATTAAGTTAAATAGCTTCTAATAGTAAAATTTATTTATAATAAGGTATAGTATAAAGTAACTAAGGTATTACTAGTAGAAGCTATTATAAGTTACACCTTATAAAACCCTTATAACATAAGACTAATAGGATAGAAACTAGTAGAGGTCCTTATAGCTTATAAAAAGGTTAAGGAGCTAAGGAGCTAAAGGGCTACTATTATTAGTATACTAAAGTCTATAAGCTAGACCTATAAGAAGTAGTATAATATTAGGTGCCTAAAGCGGGGCCCTAGGGGGGCACTAGAGTAGGACTAGAACTAAATAAACTAGTTACTAAAGGAATAATAAAAAAGGAAAACTTTATAAAAAATAGGGGTTAGAGGAGGTATATTAAAATAATTATTATAATTAAACCCTAACTACGCCTATTACTAACTTCTTTACTTAATACTATCTTTACCTCTAATATATTTTAATATCTCTTTATCCTTAGGTGTATTAACTACTAAAGTAGTAATAGTGCCTACTAGATCCTAAACTATAGCCTAGTAATAAGGAAGCACTATAATAAGATAACTAACGCCTAATATAACTAAGTTTATACTAGTAAATAAGTAGTATACTATTAACTTAGGTAAGCTATTAGAGAAAGAGCTAAGGGCCTTTCTAGAGAAAAAAGTAAAAAAGGTAAAAAAAAAGAAAATAATTAATTAAATTAAGGCCTTTTAAAGTAGTATATCTATAGAAAATATATAAGAGGAGATAAAAATAACTACTAATCCCTAACTAAAGACTAAGTAACTTTATACTAACGCGCTTTTAAAAGGATTACTTACCCTAAAGTATAAGGGGGGGAGCTAGAACAAACTATAGGAATTTCTATTTTAGTTAGAAATATATTTTAATATAGTAAGAGATAAGTTTATAACTAATAATAATAAGGTAAAATATACTAGTACTATACTAAAAAGTAACCTAGTATATAAATAAAGAAAGTATATAAGTTTTTATTATAAAAGTAAGATTAATAAAATACCTTAAGAAGTTATAAAGGACTAGCTAAAGGTAAATATTACTAATAATAATATATAGGCTTTTAGTACTACTATAAAGCTAGACACTATATAATAAGCCCTAGGCTAGTTATACTAATAATTTATTAATATATATAAGATAGTTAAGAAGAAGTACCTTAACCTCTAAATAAAAAGGCAGTAAGTAGTCTATATTTTAAACTAAGTGCTCTTAAACCTAAGGACTTATATACTTACTAAAGGGCTACTAGCTACCTACTAGGAGTAAGATAATATAGTAAAAAAGGTAGAGACACTTACTAAGACCTATATAAAAAAGGTATTAAGAGGATAACTAAGGTAAGGTTAAGAGAGAAGAGGCTACTAAAGGGTAGTAGTATAACTAATAACTATAGACGCCTCTTTAACTAAAGCTACTAGTATATACTTAATACTAATAGCTATAATACTAATAAATATACTTATATTAAAGCTAGAGGTTAAAAAGAAAAAAAAAAGTATAACACCTTAGCTAAAAAAGACCTAAGGACTACTTACTTATTATAACTATAAGAAGCTTAAGTACTAGTTAGCTAGGTATAGTAAAAAGAAGTACTATAAGTATAAATAACTATAATACTTAGGGAGATAATACGCCTTAGCGCTAATAAAGGTTAATAGTATTAAGCTCCCTTAAAATAAAGGACTACACTACTACTTTAAAGTAGATTTCTATACTAAAATAAGTAGTATATAAAAAAAAAAGAAAATACTATTTAATCTTAACATAAATAAGAATATACTATACTAAAGGATATTATATATAAAAGTACTAGTAAAAGTAAGCTAGAGGGGCCTAGCGCTCTAAGGTATATAAAGAAGTAAGGCCTTAGACTATAAAATAAAAAAAGTAGTAATAGAAGTTATAAATAATATAAAGGTCTTAAGGACATAAAGCTACACCTTCTAAGTTAGTAATATAGCTAGGTATAACGCTATCTTAAGGATCTTATAGAGATAAGTAGTATAACTAAATATAAAGTAGATAATAATTAGTTAGATATAGTTACTAAGAAAAGACTACCTCTAACTTATCTAAAGTAAGTAGGAAATTAAGAAGGTATATAAGGAGTTAAGGGCTATTCTAGCCTATTAACTAATAATCTACTACTTATAATATAGAGAAGATAAAAAAGCACTAAAGATACCTTATTATAACTAAGGAGAAAAAGTAGAGGCTAAATAAAATAGAGAAATAAAGGCTACCTTACTAAAGGCCTATAAGAAATAAGTATATATATTTAATATAGGCCTAGTAGCCTAGCTAGTAGGTAATAAGGGCTACTTATATATAATTAATTTAGAGCTAAGAGTAGAAGTACTATTTAGCCTTATTTACTTATTAGCTAAGAAAAAGCTAAAGGAATTAAGGATATATATTAATAAGTTACTTAAGAAGGGCTAGATTAGACACTTTATAAGCCTAGTAAGGGCGCTAATCCTCTTTATTCTTAAAAAAAAAGTAAGCTATATTTCTATATAAACTATAAGGGGCTTAATAAAGTAACTATTAAGAATTATATACTACTACCCCTTATTAGTAAGATCCTTAACTATTTAGTAAAAGTAAAGTAGTATATAAAGCTAGACCTAAAGGATATATATTACTAAGTAAGGATTAAGGTAGGTAATAAATAGAAAATAGCTTTTTATACTTACTATAAACACTTTAAATATTAGATTATACTATTTAGGCTAGTTAATATACTAGTAACGTTCTAGGTATATATTAATAATACCCTTACTAGGCTAGTAGACATTATATATATTATCTACTTAAATAATATCTTAATTTTTATAAAAAATAAAAAAAGTTATATAGAAGTAGTTAAGTAGGTACTAAGCTAGTTAGACGCTATAAGGCTATATATAAACCTTAAGAAGTATATTTTTTACACCTAGTCTATTAGGTTCTTAGGTTTTATAGTGTCTAATAAAAAGATTACTATAAAGTATAAGTAAGTATAAGTAATAGTAAAGTAGCTACTCCTTACTAGCGTTAGAGAGATCTAGGTTTTCTAAAGGTTTATAAGATTTTACTAGTAGTTTATTAAAAACTGCTTTAAGGTATATATACCTTTAATAGATAGGCTAATATCTAAGGTAGTAAGGGAGTAAGTAATAATATAAGAAGTAAAAAAGGCTTTTTATAAGCTTTACGCCTTATTTACTTAAGCCTTAATCCTTTAGTTTTTTAACCTTAAGTTACTTATATAGGTTAAGATAAATATATCTAACTTTATAATTAGTATAGTAATATACTAGCTTTATAAAGAAGTATAGCACCTAGTAGCCTTTATATTATAAAAGCTATAAGGAGTAAAACTTTATTATAAGGCACTAAAGTTAAAGCTACTTATAATCTATAAGGTAGTAATTTACTAAAAACACTACTTACTATATATATAATATTAAATAGTATTTTTAATAGACTATTTAAGGCACTACTACCTAGCTACTAAGCCCTAACTTAATAGTTACTAAGCCTAGCTACTATAAGATTTATTATTATTTAACTTTAAGATTAAGTACTAGCTTAAGAAGGATAATATAGTAAATAGGCTTTTATAATAGCTAGACTACTAGCTTACTAAGGAGGAGGAGAGAGAAGTGTATAGTGTGTTCTTAATAGATTTCTTTAGTAGATTTAAGAAATAAGTTATAATATTTAGATATAGTAGGTCACTAGGTCTTAGGTTACTAGACTAAAGACAGCTTACTACTAACCTAAAAAATAAAATTATTATAATATAACTAGTAAATAAGTAAGCCTAATTAAAAAGGTAGTAATAACTAGGTAGTTAATAAATAAGGGGAGAAAATAAAGCACTATAGTATAATAAAAGACTATTTATCCTTAATAGGTATATAGTAAGAATAAAGTTACTAGTAGTATTTTATAATAAGCTAGCTAGAGGTTACCTAAAAGTAAACTATATACTTAAATATATTAAATAAATATATTTCTAAAAGTTAATAAAGAAAAATATTAAGGAGTATATAAGGACTTATATAATATATTAGTAAACTAAACTAAGGTACTACCTATTATATAAGAAGCTAGTGCCCCTACTAGTACCTAGCTAGCTATAAGAATATATAACTATAGACTTTATTATAAAGCTACTAAAGTTAAAAGGCTTTAATAATAAGGCGTATAATAGTATTCTAGTAGTAGTAAATAAGCTTATAAAGTATACTATCTACATACCTACTTAAGAGACTATTATAGTAGACTAGCTAATAACCTTTTTAGTAAATAAGGTGTTCTTAAGATTTAGTATCCTTATAGTAATAATATTAGATAAAGAATCTTTATTTACTAGCTATTTCTAAGAAGTAGTATACTACTAGCTAGCTATTAAGTAAAGACTTAGTACTACTTACTAACTTTAAATAAATAGATAAATAAAGTAGTAAAATTAGAATATAAAACACTTTTTATAAGCCTTTTATAATATAAAGTAAGATAATTAAGTTAAATAGCTTCTAATAGTAAAATTTATTTATAATAAGGTATAGTATAAAGTAACTAAGGTATTACTAGTAGAAGCCTTTATAAGTTACGCCTTATAAAACCCCTATAACATAAGACTAATAAGATAGAAACTAGTAAAGGTCCTTATAGCTTATAAAAAGGTTAAGAAGCTAAGGAGCTAGAGGGCTACTATTATTAGTATACTAAAGTCTATAAGCTAGACCTATAAGAAGTAGTATAACTAAAAAAAGACAGACGTTAAGTTAAAGGTAAAAAAGAAAGTCTTATTATTAGCTAAATTTATTAAGTAAAAATAACTATTAAAGAAGCTAGTAGATAAGTATCTTAAACCTTTAATAGTAATATAAGTAATTACTAGTAAGAAAGCCTATAAGCTAGATATAAAAATAAAGTACTATATTTATAATATATTTTTACTATCCTAACTAAAGAAGTTTAAAAAAGTACTAGTAAAGCCTTAGCCTATTTAAATTAAGAAAAAAAAAGATATATATAAAGTAAACTAAATAGTAATATATAAAGGACTATAGTAAAATAGGTAATACCTTATTAAATAAAAAAAATATAATAAAAAAAGAAAATTTATAAAAGCTATAAAGAAATATATCTAAGGATTTATAATAAGACTATAAGTAAGAGGTTACTAAAGAGGTATAAAAAAGACACTAAGTAAAAGTAAGTACTTAGCTTAAGGGGCTAGATTTTTTTAATTATTTTTTAGCACTAAGGCTAGAAAGTATATAGCCTAAAGGCTAAGTATCTAAAGCTATAGTAGCTAAGAAAAAGAAAATAAAACTAGAAGAGGGCCTAAGGGGAGGAGGCACTAAGGGGGTAGTAGTACTTACTCCTCCTCTTTATTCTTACTTTTACTAAGCGTACTAAAGGCTATATTACCTTTAGACTAAAAGTTAAAGTTAATAAAGTACTAAAATAAAAGTTAGTAACTAAAAAGTAGTAAGAGGTTACTAAAAAGGAAAATAATATATAACCTAAAAGTAAGTAGTAGCCTACTTAAAGAAAAAGACGCTTTAGGCCTTAATAGCCTTAGTTTACTCTTTAAAAAGTACGTTTTAGTACTAAAGCGCTATAGTAGCTACTTTAGCTAACTTAGCTAAAAAGGTAGTAGTAGTAGTAAAGGCCTTAAGGGCTATAACCTTATAGCTATAAAGAAGTTACTTCTTTTTTTTAGCTTTAGCCTTATACTTAGTATTAAGGGCCTTAGTAGTATTTACTTTTTTTTAAAAGGCTTTTTTAACTATTATCTAAGTAGTAGTAACCTTTTTTTATATAAAAAGTTAGTTAAAAGGTAGTTATAAAGTACTAAAAAGGATATACCTTATAGTAGTAGTAGTTAGTATATATAGTACTATTATAGTAAAAGGCCTTAAAGACGTTCTTAAGGGTAAAAGTAGTAAAGGTTATAATATAAGTAGCCTATAAGGGGTTAGTAAAAGGTTACTAAAGCACCTCTTACTAGTAAAAAGAGGATAATAATATAAAAATACTTATATAAATATACTTCTTACTATATATTTTAGTATACTAAAAGTACTTATTACTAGTACCTAATAGTATAATTAGGACTAAGATATAAGTAAAAAGAGGCCTTTAGGGGGTACTAAGGTGTTAAATACTTATTAGTAGTTTTAAGGTAGTAAGAAAACTTAGCCTTAGTGTTAGCTATATTTATATATTAAATAAATATAGCCTAAAGGTAGTAGTAGTATAAAGTAAAATAAACTATAGTGTAGTTATTTTTATTTCTTTTTATTTAAAAAGCTAATAGACTAAAGGGGTAGTAAGGAGGTAGTAGTAAGGCTTTTAGTACCCTTAAGGGTAATAAAGGTAGTAGTATTAGTAGTAGTAGTAGCGTTAGTAAGTATAGTAGTAAATATAATAGTAGTAATAAAAAAGCTAATAGTACTAGTGCTATTACTATTACTATTACTACTAGGTAGTAGTAGTAATAATAGTAATAAAAGAAATAATAATAATAATATAAAAGTATTATAAGAAAAAAAAATAAGTAATAAAAAAATTAATAAAAACTTAAGTTAATTTAGATTACTTATTTTAAGTTAGTATTAAAAAAAAAGCTAGTTATAATAATAACTTAAGCCTATAAAGTTAAGACTAAATAGGCCTTAATAAGAGAGGCTAGTTAAGACTAAGGGGTTACTAGTACTAACTATAGAAAGTAAAGTAAAAATTCTCTCTTATTATAAAAGTAATATAACTTAAGGCTTAATAAATAGTTAATAAAAAAGCTAAATATTATAATAATAAAAATAATAAAAGGTATATAGTACTTAAGGGAGTACTATAAGGCCTAGTTAATAAAAGGTATTAAAAGGTATTATAAGTAAATAAGGTGTCCTTATTATAAAGTAAGTAGTCTTTTACTAAGTAAGGTAACATAAGACTTATACTTTAGGCTAGAAGACTAGACTACACTAAGGGGGTAGTAGTTAAGGCTTAGCTAAAATATAATAGTATAAAGGTAAGGCTAAAAGTAAATAGTTAGCTAGAGAGATAACTACTTATCTAGTAGCCTACTAGGCCTAATAGGCGTTTCTAGACGTCTCTTAAGATACTAAAGGATAAGTATAAAGTATAAGGCTTAGCTATTAAATAGTTTAAGTAGCTAATAAAAGGACTACTAGTAAGTAGCTAGCTTAAGGCCTTAAGAGATTAAGAGTTAGGTATAAGGCTTAGCTATTAAATAGTCTAAGCAGCTAATAGGGGGGCTACTAGTAGATAGCCTACTTAAGGTCCTAAGGGCAGGACCTTAGAGGGGGGAGATTATATTAAGTGCCTAAAGTAAGGCCCTAGGGGGGCACTAAAGTAAGACTAAGACTAAATAAACTAGTTACTAAAAAAATAATAAAAAAAGAAAACTTTATAGAAGATAAGGGTTAGAGGAGGTATATTAAAATAATTATTATAATTAAACCTTAACTATACTTATTACTAACTCTTTTACTTAATACTATCTCTACTTTTAATATATAACTAAAGAAAAATAGATATTAAGTTTAAAGTAAAAAAAAAGGTCTTATTATTAGTTAAATTTATTAAGTAGAGATAACTATTAAAAAAGCTAGTAAATAAGTATTTTAGACTTTTTATAGTAATATAAGTAGTTATTAATAGAAAAGCTTATAAGCTAAATATAAAAATAAAATACTATATTTATAATATATTCTTATTATCTTAGCTAAAAAAGTTTAAAAAAGCACTAGTAAATCCTTAGGTTATTTAAATTAAGAGAAAAAAAAGGGATATATATAAAGTAAACTAAATAGTAGTATAAAAAGGACTATAATAAAATAAGTAGTATTTTATTAAATAAAAGAAATATAGTAAAAAAGAAAATTTATAAAAGCTATAAAGAAATATATTTAAGAATTTATAATAAGACTATAAGTAAGAGGTTACTAAAAAGGTATAATAAAGACACTAAGTAAAAGTAAGTACTTAGCCTAAAGGGCTAGATTTTTTTAATTATTTTTTAGCACTAAAGCTAGAAAGTATATAGCCTAAAGGCTAAGTATTTAAAGCTATAGTAGCTAGAAAAAAGAAAATAAAACTAAAAGAAGGCCTAAAAGGAGAAGGTATTAAGAGGGTAGTAACGCCTACTCCTTTTTTTTATTTTTACTTTTACTAAGTATACTAAAGGCTATATTACCTTTAGACTAAAAGTTAAGGTTAGTAGTATACTAAAATAAAAGTTAGTAACTAAAAAGTAATAAAAAGTTACTAAAAAAAAAATATATATATAACTTAAGAGTAAGTAGTAGCCTACTTAAAGAAAAAGGCACCTTAGGCCTTAATAGCCTTAGTTTACTTCTTAAGGAGTACGTTTTAGTACTAAAGCGCTATAGTAGCTACCTTAGCTAACTTAGCTAGAGAGGTAGTAGTAGTAGTAAAGGCCTTAAGGGCTATAACCTTATAGCTATAAAAGAGCTACTTTTCCTCTTTAGCCTTAGCTTTATACTTAGTGTTAAGGGCCTTAGTAGTATCTACCTTTTTTTAAAAGGCTTTTTTAACTATAGTCTAAATAGTAGTAACTTTTTTTTATATAAGGGGTTAGTTAAGAGGTAGTTATAAGGTACTAAGAGAGATATACTTTATAGTAGTAGTAGTTAGTATATATAGTACTATTATAGTAAAAGGCCTTAAAGACGTTCTTAAAAGTAAAAGTAGTAAAGGTTATAGTATAAGTAGCTTATAAAAGGTTAGTAAAAGGTTACTAAAGCACTTTTTATTAGTAAAAAGAGGATAATAATATAAAAATACTTACTTAAATATACTCCTTACTATATATCTTAGTATACTAAAAGTACTTATTACTAGTAGCTAATAGTATAATTAAGACTAAGATATAAGTAAAAAAAGGCCCTTAGGGGGCACTAAGGTGTTAGACACTTACTAGTAGTCTTAAAGTAGTAAAGAAACTTAGCCTTAGTATTAGCTATATTTATATACTAAATAAATATAGCCTAAAGGTAGTAGTAGTATAAAATAAAATAAACTATAGTGTAGTTATTTTTATTTTTTTTATTTAAAAAACTAATAGACTAAGGAGGTAGTAAGGAGGTAGTAGTAAGGCCTTTAGTACTTTTAAAGGTAGTAAGGGTAGTAGTATTAGTAGTAGTAGTAGCGTTAGTAAGTATAGTAGTAAATATAATAGTAGTAGTAAGGGAGTAAGTAGTACTAGTACTATTAATAGTACTATTACTATTACTATTACTACTAAGTAGTAGTAGTAATAGTAGTAGTAAAAAAAATAATAATAATAATATAAAAGTATTATAAGAAAAAAAAAATAAGTAATAAAGAAATTAATAAAAACCTAAGTTAATTTAGATTACTTATTTTAAGTTAGTATTAAAAAAAAAGCTAGTTATAATAATAACTTAAGCCTATAAAGTTAAGACTAAATAGGCCTTAGTAAGAAAGGCTAGCTAAGACTAAAAGGTTACTAGTACTAACTATAAAAAGTAAAGTAAAACTTCTTCCTTATTATAAAAGTAATATAACTTAAGCCTTAATAAATAGTTAATAAAGAAGCTAGATATTATAATAATAAGAATAATAAAAAGTATATAGTACCTAAGGGGGTACTATAAGGCTTAGTTAATAAAAGGTATTAAAAAGTATTATAAGTAAATAAAGTGTCCTTATTATAAAGTAAGTAGTTCCTTACTAAGTAAGGTAATATAAGACTTATACTTTAGGCTAAAAGACTAGACTACACTAAGGGGGTAGTAGTTAGGGCCTAACTAAAATATAATAATATAAAGGTAAGGCTAAAGGTAGATAGTTAGCTAAAGAGATAACTACCTATCTAGTAGCCTACTAGGCCTAGTAAGTATTCCTAGACGTCTCTTAAGATACTAAAGGATAAGTATAAAGCATAAGGCTTAGCTATTAGATAGTCTAAGTAGCTAATAAAGAGGACTACTAGTAGGTAGCTAGCTTAGGGCCCTAAGAGATTAGGAGTTAAGTATAAGGCTTAGCTATTAAATAGTCTAAGCAGCTAATAGGGGGGCTACTAGTAGATAGCCTGCTTAAGGTCCTAAGGGCAGGACCTTAGAGGGGGGGGATTATATTAAGTGCCTAAAGTAAGGCCTTAGGGGGGCACTAAAGTAGGACTAAGACTAAATAAACTAGTTACTAAAGGAATAATAAAAAAGGAAAACTTTATAAAAAATAGGGGTTAGAGGAAGTATATTAGAATAATTATTATAATTAAACCTTAACTACACTTATTACTAACTTCTTTACTTAGTACTATCTCTACTTTTAATATTACTTAAGATTTATTTTTCTTAAGTGTTATAGTTAAAAGTAAGATTAGTAGTACTATTATATTAACTAAGTTAAATTTCTTAGCTACTTACTTAATATATTAATTATAAGCTAGGTAGATCCTTTACTTTAGATAATTATATAGGATTTATATACTAAGATACTATTTAGCTAGGCCTTAGTCTTTTACCTTATAGGTTACTTTAATACTATTAATAATTATTTACCTTTTAGCCTTATCTAACTTATAGAAAAGTATAAGGATATTATCTATATAAAATAACACTAGGACCTTTTTATTTAGTGTTTAGAATAGATATAGGTCTTTAGCTATTAGTACTAGTCTAAGACAATATAAAGTACTTAAGAATTCCTTATACTAAAGGAGGGGTATATCCTATAGGCTATAGAGAGTACACCTTAGCTAAACTAACTTTCTAGGTATCTTAAACCTATTAAGAAGGTAGTATATAATTAGAGGTTCTCTTAGCCCCCTTTCTATATTAAGGAATATATTAACTATATTAAATTAGTAAATATTAAGGTTAAATTTAGCTATAAGGGCTATTACTATATAAAAGGCTTATATAGTAAAGGTAGTAGTATATATTTATTTAAGGGGGTTCTTTTCTTATATATCCCCTTTTATATAGATATATACCTTATATTAATTAAGAAAGCCTTCTTAATTAGACTTATATATCTAGACCTACTTTAGTAAGATAGGCTTTTTACTAACTTTGTCTTAGTCTACTACTTTCTAAGCCCCTATAGCTTTTAGGTTATAAATCTCTATAACTATTACTTTTATAAAGGTAGTGTATTCTAATAAAGGTAAGGCTTTAAATTCTTTTTAGTTATTTAGTAGTAAAGGTAATTTACTTATATACTTCTTATTAACTAGATTATAGCGTTTCTAGATATACTTTAGCTAGATTATTGTTATATAGATATAGCTATAGATAGTTTAATAGCTAGTTAGCTCCTTATTAATTACCTTTTGCTTCTTTAGTATAAAGGTATTAAAGAAATTATCTTAGCCTTGCCTATTATAAATAAAGGCTAATAAGGTATTCTTTATTATAGATTAGCTATTTACTACTATATCTAGTAGTAGACTATATAGGTAATAGCTTTACTAAGTTAGGGCAGTATAGCTTAGTTTATCTTAGTTATATATAGCCTAATCTTGCCCTTAACTAGTATAGCTTTTAGATATAAGGTCTTAACGTAGTACTTCTTCTTTAATTTACCCCCCCTTATTTAGAGGTAGATTAGTATAGATAACAATTTTATCTTTAATTACTTTATTATAACTAATGTCCCTGTTTTTAAGTAAGCCTTTATCTACTATAGGTTAGTTTATAACAGTAGGTATTACTTCTACTGCTTATTCCTAGATATCTCTTAGCTTAGGCGTTAGTTTAGGGGTTAATAGCTACTTTCTTTACTAGATATAGTCTAGATAATTGTTAGTAGATATATCTTTACTTAACTTAACTATCCTAAGCATAGGAGTAGGTAGTAAAGGCTATTATAATAGGTGCTCTTTTTATAGTATTAATACTATATCTATTACCTCTATAACACCTAGTGTATAGAATTTAGGCTTATATAGAGTTAATAAGTCCTAAATATTATCTATAATTCTATAGGCCTCTTCTCTTAGGATAACCTACTTAGTATTATCCTTTATATAAAATTAACTTTTATTAAATATAATATTCTATATAATAATAACTTACTAAAGTAATAAAATCTATATATAGTATAGGTTATAGGCGTTCTAAATATATCTTACTAGATACTTAATATAACCCCTAGGTTTTACCTTAAAGCGTTATCTTTCTATATCTCTCTCTTTATTCCTTTAAATAGGGTACACTTAGTAGCTATATATATAAAGCTACTCCTATTAGAGACATAGGTCTTAGCTAAGGTTTACTTAGTACTATAGTTACTACTAGTAAAAATATTATCTAAACTATCTCTCTTTTTTCTTAATTAGTAACAGCTAGGCGTTTTACTTATATAGGCTTATACTATAGAGGTAAATCTTAGCTATTACTACCTTTACCTATAGCTTAGTAGAGAGGTTAGCTCTAGAGAGTATCTTAATGCTATAGGTTATTACTTCTTAGCTAGCTCTCTTAGTGCTACTATTTAGCTCCTTTATATATAAAGGTATAGTCTTAACCTTAATCCCTTTATCTAAGGCCTATTACTAAAAGGTAGTATTACTATTAATTACTATTATAAAGTAATCTATATCCTAGTGTATTTTATATAAAGTAAGGCCTTAATACTAATAGACCTATTATTTAAATACCTATAAGACCTAGAATACACTTTTATAGGTCTTTAATATATATAAGAAGCTAAATAGCTTACCTATAAACTTGTCTTTAATAACTATTAGCTATACGCTATTATTATAGCCTTTAGGGTAGTTAAAGAGATCTTAGGTAATCCTATAGTATAGTTAAATTACTTATTATTCTAATTAGTATTATAAGATAACTTTCTTTATATAGGTTATTTAACAGTAAATATAGTTAAGGCTATTAAAGGCCTCTACTTTAACGCCCTTTACCTTAGTAACTAGGTACTTAAGTGCTTTAGTACTAAGATATCTACCTTAAAGGTACTAAAGCTAGGCTAAGTTATTCTACGTTAGTTAATCTTACTAAGACTATTGTTTAGGAGTACTAAGGCCTAGTAGTGATACTATAACAATATAGACTATAGCTATGTTACTTATAGGAATTTATCTAAAGATAAGGTAGATAGAAAAAAGGCTTATATTTAAGAAAGGAAATATTTACTACTTATATAAGTTACTTAACTATAAAGCTATCTTTATATCTACTATATTATAGGGTATAGTCTAGACTAAAGTACTAAATACCTATCTTTTAGAGTAGCGCTTCTAAAACAACGTTTATATAAAAGTCTTCTATAAATACTATATCTATAAGTGTTAAATCTAAGCTTATTCTATTATAGCTTTTAAGGACACTCTTTATTACCTAAGTGCCTATTATAAGTATAAGGTATAAGGTAGTGCCTAAATTAACTTATTATATACCCTTTTCTAGTGTCTTAATAGTGCTAGGTTTAAGTAAGGAAATATTATTTACTAGATATATAGTACTATAGTTATTTAATATAGTACTATATAAAAGGATATATAGGCCTATAAAAGGTATAGTAAAGATCCTATAGGATTACTGTTCCTAGGTAAATTTAGCTAAGGATAATTACAATAGTTTAAGGTTAATAATATAGGTAATAACTTTAGATAAAAGGTCTTTCCCTCTTTTATTACCCTTTTTGCTTTTCTATAACTATTTACTAGACTGTAATTAATTTATCTAAGGGAGGTGCTTCTTAGGCACTAGTTTAGCCCTAATCTATCTTTTTTAAATAAGTTTAATTTAGAGGTCTAGGTGTTTTAGGCTATTAATTTAATTATAGATTAACTATATAAGATTAAATAGGACTATAGTAGGCTTTTTAGTGTAGCCTATTAGGGCTTTTTTAATATATATATATTCTAGGGGGGTCTATAAGTAGGTATAGCTATATATATATAAATTACTTTATAACTTAGCTTTAGAGTAGTGTAATTTATCCTTAGGCTTCTCTATAGGGTAGCCTACTAGGGTTATATATACACTATACCTCTTCCCCTTATGTTTTATAGTAAATAAGTCTTCTTTAAGTACACTTACTAAGATAGTAGTATAATAATTAGGATTTTTAATATAAAACCCCTAGGACTTACTTTAGATAATCTCTAAGAGCTTATAGGTTACCTAGGATAGTGTAATCCTATATAAGACTACTCTAAGAAATAGTCTTAAGGTAAGTGTACCTTTAACTTTAGGTATATTAAGGATTTTAGTATATATATATATATTTTACTATTTAGTAAGCTAGGTGTTTGGGTTTATACTAGTTTCTACTTAGTTTATAACTATAAGGTATTCTTCTTAGATAAGCGTCTAGTTAGTAAAGTTACTAAGTATATTTTAGCGTTAAAGAATTTATATTATTAATTAAAGAGAAGTATCTCTTTACTTAAATAATTCTATTTAAGTAAGTAAAAGTAAAGTCTTAACTACTAATAAATTAACCTAATCTTTAATAGCGTTAAATACCTTTTCTTATTACTTATATATAGTCTTAAGGGCTATTTTATTTAAGAGGTATAACTAATAAGTAAGCTTTATATTAAGATTAGTTATTACTAGTAGTAGCTTATTTTATACTTATAATATATTCTTAACTATAATAAACTTATGAATAGTATAGATATATATAGCGTTAAAAACTTTATTAAGGTAAAGGTTACTATCTTTGTTAATAATTAGGCTATCTAGATTAATAAAGTCCTAGATATACCTTAATATTACTTTAAGGCATAGGGTTATATACTATATAGGCTAGTTAGCCTATGTCCTTAGCTTTTAAGTACTATTAATTAATATAGTTATTATAAAAGGGCTTATTAAAGAGGTAGTTTATTTAAGAAAGAGGTATTTAGCCTATAGGTGCTTTAGATATAATTATTTAAGGGTGTAGTATAAGCTAGGCTTATAACTGTTGTAGAGGCACTATATAGGTAAAAAAGATTATAAGGAAAACAGCTTAACTATTTATAGTGTAGAAATAGGTAGCCTAACTTAAAGAAATAGAGTCCTTTAAGTAGGCCCCTGGTGTAGGGACAAAGTCTAGATCAGAATAACTAATTCTCTGCCCTAGAGAATTCCCGGCTGTATTCCGACCGGCCCTACACATAAGTATAATGCCTATAAGGGTATTACAACAATAGTACTACTTTATTATAGCCTCTCTTAAGGGTCTTTAGTTTCTCTAATTCTTTACTTACTTTATATAGTCCTTATATATAATATAGGTCCTTAGCCTACCTAATTTAGCTACACTAATAACTATAGTATTCTTTATATAAAAAAAACCCTTACATATACTACTGCTTTTACCTAAGCTATCTTTAATAATACTATTAAATATAGTAATATAAATAGTATTACCTTTAGCCTTAGTAAGACAAAAGTTATATACTTCTTTTATAAGCTTAATAAGAAATTACCTTTAGCTATTACTTATATATACTAGACTATACTTTCTAAACTAGCTATAAAATAGCTTAGGGTGTAGCTTAACTAGTCTCCTTTTTTTAAAATATATATTAAAGTATATACTACTAAGGTATAGTTAATAGTAAAATACCTCTAGGGCCTTAATAAGGTTCTTAGAGGTACCTTCTTAGCTACTATATAATATACACTATATACTATTATTATCCTAAAGGCCCTTTATACTACTAAGTTATAGTACCTAAAAAATAATAAAGCTATAGTAAAGAAGATATATAGTAGATTTACTTATATATAATATAGTCTTAGGGACTAACTTATTAAACTTTAGACTACTATTAATATAGGTATTTATAAATACCTCTTTATCTAGTGTACTACCCCCCTTATTACCCTATATAGGGAGTCTAGTACTTTACTAGTACACCTACTACTTTAGGCTACCTAAGAGTACTATACCTTATAGCTTAGTACTTTTAACTACCTTTACTTACTTACTTACTAAGTTAAGACCTAATATAAGTAGGCCCTATAAGGTATTACCTTTTACTTTATTATCCTTACTAATACTACTAATACCCTTTTACTTTTCTTTAGGCTAGTCTTATACCCTAGAACCTATAACTAGGCCCCTTGTACTAGGCTTAGAAAGAATAAAGCTATAGCTATTTACTTTACCTAGATTAATACCCTCTTAACTACCTACTTACTAGCCTATACTAATAGCTCCTAGGTCTTACTAGGCTATACTAGCTTTAGGTATATAGTATACTATAATAAAAAGATCTTATATATAGGCTACTACTACCTCCCTAAGGCTAAAGTCTTTAATACTAAGGCTAAAGAGGCTATAGTTAGCCTATTTACTACTTTAGACCTTACTAAGCTTTACTTTAATATTACTAAAATAATAGTATACCTTAATAATTATACTATTATTTACTACCTAGATAGTGCCCTTACTAACTTTTTATAATTAGCTTTTCTAAAATTCTATAGCCTAGCTTTTTACTCTATAGTCCTAGTAAATATATAGTAGTTACCTAAGTATAAGAATATACTAAGAAATAAAATAGCTAATAGCTTTACTAAATAAAGTACTTATATAGAACTACTTAACCTAGAGACCTACTTCTTTACTATTAGTTATATTAAATAAGAAGTATAGTTCTATACTAATATAGACTTCTTTAGCTAGTAAAATAAGGCCTACTTAGATTATTACTAATAATATAGGTTAACTAATTTTTTTATTAACCTTAAGCTTACCTTAGAGCTATCCTTACTATATAGGGAACTTTACTTTCTCTCTACTACTTATACTAGGTATAGTAACTTTATAGCTTACTATAATAAGTTTACTTATATTAATACTAAGTACCTTTACTAGTGTAGGGCCCTAAAGGCCCTAGACTATTTTCTTTTTTACTAATAGTTATAGCCTTAACTACTATAAATAAAGATATATACCTAGCTTAGAGAGGACTAGCAGAAGTTTATAAAGCTTATCCCTAAGCCTACACTAGTATATCTACTAGGCCCCCTTTAGTAGTAGTAGGAACCCTTTGCGTTATAATTAACCCTTCTAAGCCTCTTTTAGTAGAAGTAGACTATAAGTAAGGGATTACCTTTAGCTTAGCTATAACCTAGGTTAAGATATATTACTAAAAAGGCTATTTCTACCTTAATCTAGTACTATTATAGGTTACTCTTAACTATTAACTAAGTAGGGTCCTTTTAGTATATATATACCTAATATTCTTTATATAATATACTTTTACTTTTTATACTTTACTAAAGTTATACTTAACCTTAGCTCTTAAATAATATAACCTAAAAGACTTATCTTTTTTTTTACTATTACTATTATTGTCCCTATATAGTTATTACCTAGTATATATAACTTTATATATAATCTTAAGAGGAAAATACTAATTTTAGTGCTTATAATAGGGGATTTATACTGTTTTATAGGGACATTGTTTTACCTAGATACCCTTTAGAAGAGGGTATCTAGGCTAGTAGTAGTAGATAGACTATATAGGCGCCTTGTGTTAAATTATAGGGATTGTAATAGTTAATTAATTAATGTGTTATATATATCTTTAAAATCCTGTAGGAACAGGGAAATCCCCCTATTTCTTAGTTAGGAAATCCCAGAGAAATCCTGGCTATATAATTAGTAGAAATCACCTTAAAAGTGGGGCCCTTTTACTGCCTATTCCCTGACAATTTGCTATAGAGCAACTGTGTATTTACTAGTTAATTTATATATAATTCTACTATATTTAATACACCCCCTTAGTACTAGTAATATAGTTAATTACTATAAAGCCTATACTAAGTATCCTCTATATATAGCCTATTTATTTATTAATTATTCTTTAATATGTTATATATTTTCTTTCTCTATTTAGTAGTAAAGCTTTACTTTATTATTAACTAATTCTTACTATTAATTTACTTTAAGGTATATATATTAGTTACTTATATTTAAATAAGCTATAAATATAGTAAATTATAGTATACTAAGCGCCTTTATTAATCTATTAGTTATTAATTTAGTAGACTTTTTATATTTAATAGTAATTTAATTTATTACTACTTTTTACTATAGCTAGTAGTTATAAATATCTATATACTATAGCCTTATCTATAGTTAGATAAGCTCTTTAGTAATAAGCCTAATAGTCTAGGTATTATTATAGCTAATATAAATAGTTAGTAGCTATTTAGTAGCTACCTACTTATTAAGTAATAATTTAGTTCCTATTTGTATTAATAGTTAAATACTTAGTATAGTAATTAACTTATTAATAAAAAGTGCCTCTTTTATAGTAAATAATAGTACTAGTAATTTAGTCTTAGTAATTAATATTATTATAGTATTTTATTTATTAACTTACTATAAAATAAGCCCTCTAAATAGCTTTAGTATATACACTTATAAGCTATAATAGTTTAGTAAGTT
>NW_007361083.1:0-1556 GCF_000149035.1 Colletotrichum graminicola M1.001
AGGCTAGGTATTGATGACGTAGCCTATTACTTCTTATTAAGACCTTAAAATACTTACTATAAGGCCTTTATAAGGCTAGTTATACTTCTAAAGATATTTTATATCTTATAGAAGTATATAGCAAGGGTACTATTATACTTAGGAGATTCTTTTAAATAAGGTTTATACTAAGAGAGCGTTTTTCCTTATAAAGAAGTTCTTATATAAATAACTTATTTAGTCTTACTTCTAAAGTTAGTAGTATAAAAAGTCTAATAAGTATAAACTTAAATTAGGAATCTTTTTAGCTATCTATTAGTCTTATTATAAGTTCTAGGTAAGTTAAGTTTAAGCTTATTATATCTATTAACTAAAGTAGTAATAATATTTACTATACCCCTAAAGGTAGTTACTTCTCTATTTAGTCTTTTAGCTTTAGCTATTTTATTTTTTAGCTAAGTAATAGTGTTACAGACTATATTCTATAGCTAGCTAACTTTAAGGGTTTTAGTGTTTAGTTTTCTACTAATATTATTAATTATAGCTTATATTTAAGCTATATTATTATTATTACGTTTAATATACTATTAGATCTTATTATATATACCTTAGGTAAAGTCTAGCTTATTATTTAATTTTTTAGTGTCTTTTATTTCCTTATTTAGGCTTCTAGCTAGGGTAGTTAGGTTCTTTCTAAAGCTAGAGGAAGTTAAGGTTATCTTAAGTGTAGATATTATAAAATACTATTAGGTAAGTATTAAGGTTAACTTACTTAATAAAAGTAATTAAAGTGTTATAGCTAGTTTCTAGATAGTAAGGTTTCTACTAATAGTAAGTAGAGGTTAGTACCTTATTAATAGTATTCCTTTTCTTTATTATCTTTATTAATTACCTAGTAATTAGTTAAAGCTTAAGGTTATAAGGCAGCTTATATAGCTTCTTTATTAATTAAATTGCTAAGGTTAGATACTAAAAGGTATTTAGAGAATATATTATAAGTTAATTACTAAAAAGCTATAAAAGTCTGTGCTTAAGTGTGTCTAAGTCTATCCTATATATAAGTCCTAATTCTTTTAGTGTGCCTAGAAGTAACGCCTATCTGTTAGTCCTTTACTATAAAGCGCTATTAACTAGTTAGTCCTTTACCTAAAGCGCTTATTATCTGTTATTTCTTTCTTATTATTACGTAACTTATACTATAGTTCTTCTGTTCTAGGGAGTTATCTGTCTGTTCCTAGTTTTCTTGTTTATATAAATGCTATTACTGCCTATTATCTGCCTGTTAGGTGGGGTAACATGGCCTATAGCTTGTTAGGTTGTAACACTAGATTAGGGTATTTCTTTAAATATCCCTATATATAATCTAGAGCTAAAAAATACTCTTTAGAAGGATTACTTATATATTAGGTATATAAATTAATAGTATATGTTATATCTAGCTTAGTTTTTAAGCTAGTATAAAGTAAAGAGCCTACTTATTACTAATATATCTTTATATCCTCTTTAGTAGCCTAGTTATTATTTTTCCTAATTTTTAAGTTAGGATTAACAGGACTATCTCTTAGATTTATATCTTT